>NC_140966.1:27135155-27265155 GCF_056783735.1 Eptatretus burgeri | reverse complement strand
TCACATGGAACTGCTGCCTCGTGAGAAGCCCGATTTCATGGAATCGTGATGCTCGCTCATTGGTTTACACCGCCAGTGATAGGCTATTTATAACTGCGTACACACGTTGATCGCACTGCAGGCAGGACAATGGCGACTAAGCGTAAGCTTACAACTAAAACCTACCAAGAAAAATAAGACATTATCCAGTTTTGCGAGGCAAACCCACTGATGAAGAAAACAGCCATAGCTGAGAAGTTGGACATCAAACGGCAGACATTGAACGATATCTTTAAGAATAAGGGCAAGATATTTGGACAAGTGGAAAAGATCGCGAGGCCGGTGGGAAGTGTGAAACGCGTGAAATGTGTGTCCTTTGAAGATGTCAATGACGCGCTCATCATCTGGTTTCGGCAAATGTCGGCTCAGCCAAATATTCGGTTGGACGGTGAAATGTTGCTGCTGAAGGCACGTCAATTCGCTGCGGACCTCGGGCATCATGATGCCGAGACCTTGCCGATGCACTGGATAGACAGATTCAAAGTGAGATGGGAAATCGGCAAGGTCAAGAGGTGCAGCGAATCAGGCAGCGTGGATTCGCCGATACTGTCTGGATGTGATGCGCCGATACTGTCTTTCGGTGGAGGATTGCCCAGACAACATCATGAAATACAATGACCGGTTTGAGTCCTTTCTCATGCACCAGATGCCCAAGAGTTTGAGGCAGTCAAACATAACGGATTACTTCGCGAAGGAGTAAAGGATCGATCGAGCTTTGTGTTGAAGTCCGATCATGGTTTTATATTGGCTTGTTTTGTACATTACCGCACTCACTTACACATTGGCATTGAGTGGTTATCATCACCACGATGACTGTGTGTCATGTAATTTGTCACCATACCATCACCGATGGTATACGAGTTGTCTTACAGTTGTTCATTATCTTTACTTTTGATAGAGTGATTCAGGAATTCCATCTTTGCTTGATCACTTTCCAACTCACCAATGAACCCCCACCTATGCCCCGAGGATTGTGTTTTAATTTTTGGTACAATAGCCGGCTCTCACACATATGTGTCCAGGCCACGCGCGACTTCATCCTTCACCCCACAGTCATCATGAATGTTCGCATATGCGTAAGTCGTCACATTTCTAAGTCGTCACTTTTTTCTCGGTCCCGATGATGACGACTTATGCCTCGTCTACTGTATATATATATATATATATATATATATATATATATATATATATATATATATATATATATATATATATATATATATATATATATATATATATATATATATATATATATATATCGGGCGTATTATGTATACCGGTTGTCCGTCCGTCTGCCTGTCTGTCTGTCCGTTCCTGTCCGCACTCTAACTCCCAAAGTTTTCAACTTTCACGTTTCATATTTGGTACATAGGTACAGACTGTGGAGCCGTTGTGTCACGACATACCTTCGTCATCTAAAGCGGTTGCCATGACAATCAGGATGCTGTTTTCCATCCGTTCCTGTCCGCACTCTAACTCCCAAAGTTTTCAACTTTCACGTTTCATATTTGGTACATAGGTATAGACTGTGGAGACGGTGTGTCACAACATACGTTCGTCATCTAAAGTGGTTGCCATAGCAACCAGGATGCTGTTTCCGTCCGTTCCTGGCCGCACTCTAACTCCCAAAGTTTTCAACTTTCACGTTTCATATTTGGTACATAGGTACAGACTGTGGAGACGGTGTGTCGTGACATACGTTCGTCATCTAAAGTGGTTGCCATGGCAACTGGGATGCTGTTTTACATCCGTTCCTGTCCGCACTCTAACTCCCAAAGTTTTCAACTTTCACGTTTCATATTTGGTACATAGGTACAGACTGTGGAGACGGTGTGTAGCGACATACGTTCGTCATCTAAAGTGGTTGCCATGGCAACCAGGATGCTGTTTTCCATGTAGTAGCACAATTCTGTATATACCTTCTTGTTGGGGCATATATTGTGCTCACTTGCACTCTTGTTGCTGATTACAATATACAAATACATATATTGCTTTATAATTATACTTCACTGCAATGCTTTATAAAAAATATTAATTATTAGACTCGTCTTTTAAAAACGATAAATGTATAAACAGGCGAGCATTGGGTGGTTTTGACACCAACTCTGGTTATATTAATAATGAGGATATAATGTGACAATGATAAATCAACAATGGTTATTAGTCCTCGACCGGTTTCATCAGAGGGGACTATAGCTTTGCTGTCTGACTGTCCATCTGTCTGTCTGTGCATCCATCCATCCGTCCCACATGTGGCTTTTCAGACTTGTTTTCCCATACCCTTGAACATATGCAACTGAACCTTGGTACATGTCATTATTATGATAATTTACAGAACAAGTTCGAGTGTCTGGGAGTTTCATCAATTTTTCACAGGGTTATGCCCTTTTTGGACTTAGAAAATATCATATCGGTTGGGGACATGTATTGCAAAGCAATTGTTCCCCCCTGTTTTATCTCTCTCTATATCTCAGATACACTGGGTGCATCTGGAGGGATCTGAGCCACGAGAGCCACCACGTCTGCAGGATCTGATGCTTAGTGAGGAGCAGGTAATTAAAACATTGAGAGGGAGAGAGGACAGTGAAGAAGCATCCAATGCTACTGCTTCGTTAAATGTTTAGGAAGTTTAAACATACGCCTATAATTGTTATACTTATGATATGTTTCATGGGTTCTGGGGTTTGCCACAATGGGACGAGCTTCTTTAATCTGGTGTTTATAGGTTCAAATCCCAATATGTCTGGGTTAGTAATGCAAAAGTGCAAGTGGTTTTCTTGCCATGGGGCACTGCACTGATAATGTAGCCAAGCCCAATAACGATGATGCTGTTTGAATATTTCATATGCTTCATTCTTTGATTTTATGTGTTGCAAGACAGCTGCTTATTATATATAAATGTGTTTATTAGGAAAAATGTAAGGAAGGTCCCTGATAGGCTGGATAGTCTATTTGGAATATGTATAGAGCATAAGGAATCTGCGTGCATCAATAAATGCATTGAATTGTACATCATTAAGTAGATCCACAAACAGGATGGATACTATACACATTTTACACCTTTATGATTACAACTCACTCAGATTCACCTCCCTCTCCCTTTTCTATCTCCTCTGGCAAGGAGGTTGTGATGGCACTTCCTGGTTTGAAACACCTTGTGTAACTTCTGCCACGGTGAACAGATTGCAGAATATAAAGCTCTTGGCTTCACTACTACTGCCTGATATAGCATGAGTGAGGAGCAGAATGAGGAGAAAACATTGAAGTTCGCTAAAGAAAGAGAGAGAACAGTTGCATTGGCTAGGCAAGAGAGGAATGCAAAAAGACACAGATTGGTGATGAGTTTGCAAGAGAAAGACTGTAGAGAGGAAGCAAGTGGCTGACAGAAAAGACCCTGTAAGTGCACAGCTGTAACGATTACTATGCCAAGCACGCAGCCAGCGATCAACAAAATGAAACAGAGTTGAGTTGGGATCGTGAGAGAAAGATTTAAGAGAGAAGGAGCGAGTATCTAACACGAAAAACCACGGACGGCAAGGAGTACTCAGCTCACACCAGTGACAAAGATGTCGTATCCCAGGCACTCACTCCATTAGCTGGGTCTTCTGGGGATTGGCATCTGATCTCTGCTTCCATGCTTTCAAATCTCGGTGTCGTTGTGGACGTAACACTTTCCCCTATCCCACGTATCTCTCGTATGTGTTAATCTTTTTTCTTTTTTTTTCAATCACCACAATATTGCTCAAATATGCTCAGACTTAAATTGGCATACTACTGAAACTTTGATTCGTGCTCACATAACTTCACGCTTTGACGAGTGTAACTCACTCGGCGATACCTGCCTTTTCTCTCAAACACTTACAAGTCATTCAGAATATGGCAGTCAGGCTTTTAGTTCAAGCTCGTAAATTTGATCGCATCATTCCAATTCTCAGCATACACCACCGGGCTCACTGTACACCAACATATAAATTTTAAATTATTGCTAATAACTTTTAAAGTGACAAATAAATTGGCTCCTACCATCATCTCTGTTTCAAACACACGTTACACCCCTGCAAGAGCATTGCAGTCTATTAATGATACATTTTAAGATATGCTCTGAACCGAGTAACTCGCTACTTTGTAAAATTCACAAAGCCTTTTCTTTAACAGTTTTTAAATGTCTCATAAAACATCTTTTTTTTTTACAGTTGCCAGAGGAGAGGGCATTTGAGCCTGTTTGTCTGTTTGTTTATTTGTTTGTTTGTCTGTTTGTTGCTCTGCACAGAACTTTAGTGTTTTTCTCTGCAACCGCTTGTCGGATTGAGACGAAATTTTCACCATTGGTGTGACTACTCATGTACAGTAAAATGTTTCAATGATAATTATGATGTCATTGGTTGCGTGGTGTGCCAGCCATGTGGGAAAAATGGGAAAAAAATGAGACCTCTATCTCTGAAATTGCACCAAGGAAAAAATTGAAACTTGGTACACGGAAAGAACTTGTCATGGGGAATAAGTGTGATTTTTTTATGACGTCATAGGTGCCTTCATTATGACGTCATAATTGCTTATGTCGAACACTACATCTGATCAGTATGAAAATTTGAAGTGGCTGAACAGATTGAGGCAAAACTTTACAAGTATGACCGACTATCCATGAGGAAGAAAAGGTTCACACATATGATGTCATAGGTCACATGGTTTGGCAGCCATATTGGATTTATCCTAAAACCTATAAAAATATTCTTCTCCAGAATGGCTGGACAGATGGAGGGCAAACTTTACACAAATGTTCCCCTCGGCATGAGTGTCCAAGTTTGTTGAGGAATAATTGATAGGTTACATGGTTTGGCAACCATATTGGATTGAATAAAAAAAATTAGCTATGCTTTCTCTTGAACCGCTGAATCATTCAATGTGAAACTTCACAATTATGATCAAGTGGTGATGGAGAATACATGTTTTCGATTTCAACTTGATCAGATGTGTGGTCTGGCAGCCAGGATTATTAAATTTTTTGATCGAGGTTCTTTTTTTCTTTTTTTCATAAGGCTCACTTGGCTGTGCCTGGGTGGGTTTAAAGGTAGAGGAGTAGCAGTTGTTATGCGAATCCTATCCAGGTTTCTCCTGATGACTTCATCGTTGCTTCTTACTTGTTCGGGTTCTTTCTGATTACTCCAATGCAGGAATGTACCTATTTGGTCTTCCATCTAATTTGAATTTAATTTATTTTAATCCCATTCTAAATTCATGTGAATAACAATAATAAACGTCATGGGTCAGGGACAGATGTCTGATCAAAGCAGAGTTGCATCAAAGCAGGATGTCTTGGTACCCAGTCATCACTACCATCAGTTATAAAGTCGCCGTTCTAATTATGTCTCTTTTTTTTGTTATCACCGTTGAGGCTCTTGAGAGAGCTAACACACAGAAGGTACAAGAGGTGTGGGAGAGGGAAGGAAAAAAACAGTGTGGAACAGAGACATGATGAGATCTGTGGAAGGGAGAGGGATGGGGTGGGGTACACAGGATAAAAAAAAGATAGACACCACGGGGACTTTCAGGTTCTTACACAACAGGACTTTCAGGAAGGAAAGTAGGGAATTTGAAGGATTGAAGGAGGTGGGTTTGGGGTGGATCAACGAGGGTAGAAAAGATCTTGGTTTTGAATGGGGGAAGATAAGAGGTGGTGGTGTACGGATGTTTTGAAGACCTGGAGGGAAGAGTGGGATTGAAGAGAGTGTGGGAGTTTGTTCCTAAAGCGGGAATGATTCTGTCTCTTATTAATTATGTAATGCACCAGTACACATATGCCACACAAAATACACCATACAAAACTACACAAACACCACACAAAAGAAGTCCTCGCGATGATCTACAATCTCTGATTGCTCTTTTTTCTTGTTATTCTTGCATTTCCTCTTTTGTACTCTGCTTTGAGAATTTGTTAAATTTGACGAGAGCAACATCAGAAATAAAATGGATTGATTGACATTAAACAAACAGAAATAATGACTTAGAGAAAGAAATAATATTGAGCTATTCTGAAACAAAGTCGTTTAGGAAAAAAGGAGGAGAGATGATTAGCACACAAATAATGCAAAACTAAAATAGAGAGACAACATCAGAAAAAAAAAAAACAGGAGTGAGAAAGTTGCACACAAAAAAACACAGATGAGCGTCGAATGAAGGAGAAAAGGAAAAGGGGAGTATTGTAGTGAAGGATTTACAGATGAATGAAAGAGGTTAAAGTAGTAGGAGTGATTTGGGGGAGACGGTGTTGATTAAAGCACTGGGCACAGTAACCAGCATGTCTAAGAAATATTAAGCCTTTTGTGTGTACTTTAATGTGACTTTCTAATTGGCCAGCAACACAATTACTGTTGTTAACACATGGTTGCCTGGCTCTGGTGGAGTAAGTGTGTAATTAAATCGTCAGAGGATATTTAACTCCCCCATCATGCTATAGAACACCACTATGTGGACATTGGTTACATTGTACCGAAGCGTGAAGGAAAGGAACTAAAAACATTTAGTGCAGAATAAGATAATGAGCTCGGTGAGGTAATTGAAAAGGCCTTCGCTTTACTTATACAATATTTTTGGTTTGCTTAGCAATCACACACAGGTCATAGCCAGCCCATTTTTTGCTGACCAAACTTGCTCTGAGTACACAGCTGTCCGTCTGCCTGATTAATTCACAAATTTGTAATTTCACTGGGGCAATGAAGCCATAATCATTGAAGTGACGTTAGCATCTATAAATCCCAGTCGATCATATTTGTCTGTTTATTGAGCTTGAAATGGCAAAAAATTACAGCCCCATGGCTATGTGTATGGCTGGTTGGATGGAAGAGGAAAAATGGCCGCTTTGAATTTCTAAAGATATAAGGTTCAAGAACACTCCCATAATTCCAAATATGTGAGTAAGCTGTACTTTTTTCCAAAACTGAGATGCTATAACATAATTGGGAGTTAAATTGGCCATTTTCAACTTCTGGCCAGTCTCCATATTATCTTTATGGAGTTTGCATGAGGAAGGAAAGACAGTAACCCAGGTCACCACTCACCCATCGAGATCAGACTAATATGGGGTATGTAATGAAGAGCCATGACAGTTATCGATGAGCTTCACCTGCTGGAGCCTCATGAAAGCTAATCTTGCAGCTTGTCTTCACTTTTTAATCTCCTTTTCATTTCCTTTTCCCTTCCCATCTCAGCTTGAAACAGACGAATCAACTGAATATGTAAGTGTTTTGTGCCTTGCGCTGAATTCTCACCACAATCAAGTTCTGGTTTAATGTCGCACTTTTTGTCCTCACAAGGGTGTCCCTGTAAATAGGTGTCCACATTGTTTGGCAGGGTGGTGTTCATAGAAATTAGAGCATGCATTGGGGTAAAACAGCATCTTTGTGAGCCTGATAAGGCAAGATGTTTTGCAATGACAAAGCCCAGGATATTTTTTACAAGCTAAATTATGCAGCCATGACTACGATGATGAAAGATAACTATGTTCTGCACAATGTGAGCCATCTTGTTAAAATATTTCCGTATAAAATCGCTTGCATTTTATATCAGACATAATTTCATTCATGGGCTGATAGAACCTTAAGACTGATGTCGCTCTTTGTGTGGAAAAACTTAGCCTGGTATGATTTGGTATGTGGGTGAGTATGCCATGATGCATTTGAATTCATTGCAGAAAAGATCCTTTTAATGTCTCGGCCATAGGCCTCTGCTTAATGCATCTCTCTCTCCTCTCCTCTCCTCTCCTCTCTCTTTCCTTTTTCTCGTTCTTTCTCCCTTTCTCTCTCCCTTTTTCTCTCTTCTCTCTTCTCTCTTCTCTTTTCTCTCTCTCTCCATTTCAACCAAAAAACCCCCTCCTTTTATCCCCCATGGAAGGCTGTAATTGGTGACATTTTTCTTGAGGGTTCTGGCTGTAAGGCATTAATTTACCTTGCACTTACAATTGATCTGACCAATGGATTTTTTGTTGTTGTTTGAAACCATCATGTGGGAATAGTTTCCATTATAAAATACAAAGGGCTGTGGGAGGTAGTGACAATAAGATGGAAAAGTTAAATAAAGGGTAAAAAAAAAAAAATACACAAAGTTGGCAAATGATCATTTTCATGATGATGGAAAATTGTGGAAGGCCATATATATCAAATGGTGTGTTCTTTCCTGTTCGGTTGTTGACTCAGCGCAACACTAATATGTACTTGATGTGCTTGGCACATCCTGTAGAGTTCAGTTCATCATTTGCTTGCTGCTGAAGTTTGCCGGCGTTTGGTTAAAAATGAGATTTCTCCAAGCTCCCGGGCATCCACAGAAACAAATCCTTGTGCATGGGGGAGTGTGGGAATAAGGGGAATGGTAAACTTATACCACCGAGGCATCAGTGACATCATCACCTCATGCAACATAGTATGAGTAATTAAACACATAATAAAATTATCAGGCTGAATAACCTCGTCTTGCTCATAAAGGCGAGTGTAGTTCTGTATCAGTGGACAAGATGAACATCGATTATTCATTATATGAAAATGAATACATCGATTATTTGAAAAAATGTAACAGCATTTTGATGATCTAACATGAAATTAGGTTTGCAAAGGAAAAATTTGTGATTGAGTTAGTTTGTAATAATTAAAATATAACTGGAATAAAGCCTTTACTTTGCTTTGTGGTTTGCTGTGTATGTGAGAAATGTGCTGGTGAAGAGCACATAACCTAACAGCACCATGCAAAGTGCCCTCTCATGTCTTTGTGTCACATGGCTCGGTTTCGTATTGCTGTTACGTGGTGTTACCATTGGCTTTCCGCTTGCAAGTCATTATGGCCTGCAATATTATTATCAATATCATTATTAACATTATTTTTTCATTTTATAAAAATGCATTACAAATAATATTGGATCTTGAACATCATTCCTATTTTGCAGGAAGTGGTGGTTTCAGGTCTCCGGCCAGAAACCACCTATTCGGTGATAGTTGCAGCATATACCACTAAAGGAGATGGAGCTCATAGCCGCAGTGAACTGGTCACGACTGGACCTCCAGGTACATCGAACAAAAAGAAAAATGAAAATGGATAGTCGAAAAGTGATAGGGTTTCAAGCTGTAGTATAAATGAGGAAGAGGGTGAAATTATACGACTTTGAGAAATAACAGATTTTCAAAAGACATAAGTGGGAAAACAGTTTTGGACTTCCCGATAAGGTTTTTATGTCTGGTGTCTTGCTTTGACTGACAAAATCTGAATTACTTTGATCGTAACTGGTTTAATATGGTAGCATGCAGATGTAATTGCTTGCATGACGTGGTTGTTACTTCTCTTTTATCTCCTTGCCATGCTTCCTCAGTTCCAAGTGCACCTCCACTTCAGGTTACTCTGATAAAAGATACCACTGCACAACTAAAGTGGCAACCTCCATCAATTACTCATGGCACTCTTCTTGGCTACCATCTTTTATATGGCCGGGCTGATGGTGAAGAACCTCCAACATCACTTGACTTGCCACCCAGTGATCTTCGACGAGGAATAACCAACTTACACCAGGGAGCAACCTACACATTTCAGCTCACAGCCAAAAACCCTGCTGGCTTTGGTGAGCAAAGTGAGGTGACTGTGAAAACACCTGGTGCTGCTCCCACTGGTGCACCAATGGGCCTTGTTGTCACTGGGCTGAGTTCTCAAGAGGCAGAGTTACGCTGGGAGCCACCAACAATCTCTCAAAGGAATGGTCATCTGACAGGTTACAGTGTGGCATACCGAGAAATTGGGGAGGCTGGGGAAGCTGGGGAGACTGTCGCAAATGTCAAGAACAAGCCAGAAACACATCTCCTTGGCCTGAAACCAGATACAGTTTACACTGCAAGAGTCTGGGCACGCAATTCACATGGAGCAGGCCCAGACAGTGGGAGCATACAGTTTCGTACAGCGACTGCAGATCAGGGTAAGTTTTGATTTACTTACTGGCATTAGATGTTGTTTTTGGTTTTCTGAAGATAATAATGAATACATTTGTAAGATATGTTTTCAAGAAATAATTATTCGTGCATATGTGGTACATGATTCTGCTCGTTATAACAAGCTTGATTTGAGTCAGTATACCCACAAAAACTTTTCCTGTCATTTGATGATATTCTCATCAGATGTACTATATATCAGATATCACAACAAATTTTGGATTATTTTGTATGGGTAATGTTTAGTGACGCAATTGACAGCGCTGTAAGTTCTGGGATGTTCTCATTTATCTTGTAAAGGGCTACTTACATATTACAATAAACCAAATCGCAAAATTTTTGAAAATTAACTAAAAACTCTTCCCATCTCTCACCCTTCATTCAAACCGATAAACCCACCTACCTCTTACTTTGTTTTTGCCACCTTCCTACCTGCACTATTCTCCCTTGTTATATGATCCCTCAGCTCTTCAAAATTCAATTACATTCTCCAAAATTCAATTCAACTCTCTTTCAAGATGAGAATAAAGTCCAATGTCGTTGTAATGTTATAAAAATAGCAGTTCAGATGAGCAGTTGGACTCACTGCCTGAAATGGGGCAACAGTTAAGAGCACCACACAGAACCCAGTCCTTTCCAAAAAGATACGTGAGAATCTCATAAAACAAAATGTATTGTTGTATCATTTGTGGTACGAAATATATTAACAACCAAAGTTGTGCAGGTCGTTTTGGGGGTAGTATGGCAGTACACAGTGCCCAAGTGTGTCTGGCTCCTTCCGTTCTGTCCTTTTTGGTTCTTCCAATGTGGGGAGTATCTCCTTGTTGTCACCCATTTTTGAGCAGGACTCCTCTGACTAATCCGATTTCTTTAATTGCCTCGGCTTTGGAAGATGACAGCATCCATACCAGAGCTGCTAAGGTCTGTGCTACACTGTGGTTGTGGGAGATTGAGTTAAAATCCAGTAATCTGCTGGTGTGGGTTGGTTTCCTGTAAACCGAAGTCTTTAGGGAACCGTCAGGTTTACAGTGAACCTCCACCTCCAAAAGGCTAATTTGCTTTCTTTTTCAATTTTGAAAGCCGATTGTCAGGCTTTCTAGCACGCATCATTGGTAGACTTGTGGGAAAGACTGATAAAATGGTTAAGAATAGTGATGAATTTGTCCAAAGGATAAGAGAGGTTAGAATCCAAGAAGATGAAATGATGGTATCTTTCAATGTGGTTTCCCTTTTCACCAACATCCCAGTCGATCTTGCGGTGAGTGTCACACTTGACCGGTTGAAGCATTCAAACGATTGGAAAATGGCTTGTCAAAACAGAAAACTGACACCTGAAGACGTTGCGAGCTTGCTGGAGATGTGCCTGAGCAGCACGACCTTCATCTATAATGGTGCGCAATACAGACAAACATTTGGCACAACTATGGGTTCACTGGTCTCTGCTGTTGTAACTAATTTGGTGATGGAGGACCTCAAACTAAGGATATTTGAGTCTCATGAGAATTGGCTCCCACGGTTCTGGAACAGATATGTAGATGACACCTTCATCATTGTGTGTACAAACATGGAAGACCATCTACTGGGACAACTTGGCCGGGTATTCCCCAGCATTAACTTCACAATCGAAATTTAAAAAGAAGGCAAATTGACCTTTTTGGATCTGGAGGTTCACCGTAAGCCTGACAGCTCGCTGAAGACTTCGGTTTGCAGGAAACCAACCCGTACCAACAGATTACTGGATTTTAACTCCTGCAACCCAATCTCCCACAAACACAATGTAGCACAGACCTTAGCTGCTCTGGCATGGATGCTGTCATCTTCCAAAACCGAGGCAATTTAAGAAATCAGATTAGTTAGAGTAGTCCTGCTCAAAAATGGGTACAACAAGGGGATACTCCCTGCCTTGGAAGAACCAAAATGGACAGAACGGAAGGAGCCAGACACACTTGGGCACTGTGTACTGCCATACTACCCGGGCCTTTCTGAAAGGATTGGCAGGACAGTCGCCTGAAAGCCTCTACGCACCATCCATAATGTCATCTCAAAACTGAAGGACCCAACACCAACTGGTGATAAATCTGGAGTAGTTTACCATTCATCATGCAAAGATTGTGACCAATTCTACATTGGCGAAACTGGAAGAAATTTGAAACAACGAATGGATCTCTCAGACATCCTCCCCAGTATCCAGTCCATAGAAACACTGAAAAATGTGGGGGCCATTACACACCCCTGACAAACTCCAGTAACAACTGGAAACAAGTCTGATATGTAACCACCACACCTCACAGTACTCTCAGTACCAGATTATCGTTCAGATATCAGATCGATCAGTTTTGGTGGCACCCCACGAAGACCAATAATCCTCCAGAGGGAATGCCAATTCACTGAATCAAACGCTTTGCGGAGTCCCTGCCGAAACTCTCCTCTGCGTTCGGGGATGACCCGAAGAGCAAGGATACGGTCAAACATTGATCTCTTTGGCGTAAAGCCTGACTGCTCTGGGTGCTGGTGCTCGAGCAGATTGTGGCAGACCATTTCAATAATTATCCGAGAAACGACCTTGCCAAGGACTGAGAGCAGCATCGGTCGGGATTAGGCAAACAGAGCACAGAACTGCATGCAATGACACAAGTACAGCATTTCCACCAACTTTGAAAAGTTCAGCATGGATGCCACAGATCCCAAGAGTTTTATACCCTTTCAATTGGTTCACCGCAGCTTGCCTCTCCACAAAATAAGGTGATTTACTGTTGATTGGAGGGTCAGCAATTGGGAGAGTCAACACCCTGACATCCAATGCAACAGCTGGTGGGTCAGCTTGGTACAGCCACTGAAAGTAACCGGCCCAGCGGGCCTTCACTTCGGGCTCCTCTGTCAAGAGCCCACCACCCTTCACTCTAACTTCAGTGTGCTGAGGGATGGGCTTGGAGGAACGCAATGCCCAAATTCATCTACAAGGAGGACGAGAATCACTTGACCACAGGTGATGCTCTTCACCTTTACAGATTCCTCGCACTTAGGCCTCCTTGTCCACCCTCACTGCACATACAGTTTCACGCTTCAACTCCCTGAACAGCTCAGCTCTGCTATTAAGCCTGGCTCGACGAGTCAACAATGGTATCCAGTGTCCAATGAGAGGCAAAGTTCTTCTTCACCTGATGGTGGGTTCCAACACATCCACCGGCAACGTCAAAGATTGTAGTCTTGAAGGCACTCCACAACTCTTCAGGATTCCCCAAAACACCTAGACCCCCCAAATCCCCACTCAGCCTGTTTGCAAACTCCTCAGCTACCCTCTCATCCTTGAGCGAACCAACATCCAGCCTCGGCTGGGATGGTTTATGCTGCATTTATGGATTTCCTGGATTTATGCTGCAACTTCAGAGTTGCAACAACAATCCTGTAATCTGGTAGACCCTGTAGTTCTGAATCATCTTCCTGTGATCATCAACAATGACAAGGTCAATCTCCTTTGCCACACAACCAGCTTTGGAATACCAAGTCCAGCAATGATCCTGTGGGTGCTGAAACCATGAACCAGCCACCTTCAGTCCACGACCTCTTTCAAAGACAACCCTTTGTCTCATAACCATCTCTGTAAGTGCCAGTCAATGCATTGAAATCCCACAAGACTAGAATGGTATCTCACCTTGGAATTGACCAACCACAGCCTCGAGCACGGCATAGAATACCTCCTTCACAGTGAGATCACGCACCTCAGTCCGAGCATACACAGAGACCAGGAAAATGACACCCAAGGAGTGACGAATCTTCAGTCTCATACACCGGTGTTAACTCTATTATAATAGGAGTCAGTTTATTGGACACATCGACAGCAACTCCTTGGGCATGGTAACCATCAGAGTGACCAGACCAGTATTAGGTGTAACCACCCACCATGATACCACCAATATCTAGTCTCCAAACCTCAGGGAGTGCTTCAACACCGATGTTCAAACACTGGAGCTCAAATGATAGCAGAGATAGGTGATCATCCTCTCTTACAGATAGGACATTCCAGGTAACCACCCAAAGGGACCGCCTCAGGTGAATCCGAGGAGATCACCGTCTGGTGGACGACACTTCAGCACCACCCCGACAGACACCACCGCACTTCAATCCAGGAAGGTTACCCCGTGCTTTTGCAATTGCGAGAGTTGAAATACCAGTATGATGATATAAACGATGGTTTTAGTTGCAAGTGACATTATAATGTTATTTACCGAATAATAAAGGCAGTAACTCAGTTATAAAGTTAATTTAGTTGTGGCACTTAACAAAATAATCTTGAGTCCAAGTTCCCGAACGAGAAGGGTGCATGTAAGATGAGGCTAAATAATAATAATAATAATAATAATAATAATAATAATAATAATAATAATAATAATAACACCAGTTGATCGTCCTCGCCCGCTTCCCTTTTTTGTACCCACCTCCTTTTTTATTATTTGTTATTTTGTCAAAATCCCGGAAAAAAAATTGCACCGTGTCGGAAAGAAGCTGTGCAGTGAAACAGCTACACCTCTTAAATAGTGGCCCCGTGGGGGGCTAATGGTTACTTCCCCAACAGGCGGGGGTGACCTTACTATCCTGATGCAAATAAACAATAACACAAAAATAACTAAACAACGACACAAGAAAAACTAAACAACAAACTATTATCGAATGAAGCATGTTGGGTTAGAAAGGTTCTTTTCTTCATTTTTGACGGATGGTTGTTTGGACAAACGGATTGAAGTGGTTTGCCCCAATTAAAATCCATTTTCTTGTTTCCAATTTCCTTACGACAGGTACACGAGTGTAATCCACTTGAAATTTTACTTGCAAACATGATATATGAAGACCACAAGGGGAAAACCAGATATGTCAGGATAAGTCAATTTTGAAGAAACTGAAAAACAAAGTTTCAAGACTTTGGTGGACTGTTTAATAACTGTCATATAGATTTCTTTTCCAGTTAAAAGGAAGAGTGATCATTGGCTGATCAAATTAAGCATGTCGCATTTGCCAAGCTTCTGTGTTATTTAATTTAAGAGCAAAGAACGAATCAATGTTGCAAACTGACATCACTGGTTATTCCCTTGTTTAATAATTGCCATGCAATTTTAACCCAGGATGTGTAGCAAATTCATGCTTGTTGGTTATTAGCATACATTACATGACTTTGGTGATCACAGTTTATTTTTTTCAACATTAAACGGTCATTGTTTTTTTGTTTGATTGGTGTTCAACGCCATACTCAAGGGTATTTCGCTTATATGATGACGGATTGTCCATTTCTTACTCCGTACTACTTAATATGATGGAAAACCAGGAGGAAACCAAGGATAAACCACCCCCGTGATAGCCGAAGTCACCTCATGTGACTCCCTCATATACCTAAGCAGGTTGATTGGGCGGTGGGTACATCGAATGAGGATGGGTACTCAGACGCGCTAACCATTAAGCCACGGCGTGGGTCCCATAAAAGTCCCAATAAAAGTTTGACCAGGCTTGAACCACGATATGCACCAACTACGGAGCCCATGATATAACCAAATAGGCCATTGTAGTGCTCAGAGTTTATGCTGTGAAAGTTTTACAACCTTTCAATTTTTAGTTTCTCAACTCTGAATATTATGGTGGAACAGTTAACATGAATGAAAGGGAAATAACCAGGAGTAAAGTACTGACAACTCTGGGTTTCTACTTGTTCAGCTTTGACAACACTTGTTTTTTCATTGCATGGCTAAACTTTATGCCATATAAATTATGTGACACCCCTGGTTATTTGTTAAAGTAATATTGTGAGAGGAAACCTTATGTTGCCAACGATTGGCAGGTGCAATAACCCTGAAATTTATAAAAAGTGACATCTCTGGTTTTCCCCTTGTGGTCTTCATATATTTTCTGTGTATTTAATTTTTTTAATTATTCATCTTAGGGGTGGGGGGGGGCGGTGCCGGTCCACCACTGTCCGTCCCGGGTGCCAAATACTCTAGTCTCTAGGTACGCCCCTGATGAAACGAGAACACAGGAATGAAACGCGAATACCGGAATGAGATGGGAACCGCGAACATGAATGAGCTGATGTGGTGGAAAACTTGAAACCCTACTCAAGTAACTCCAATCACAATACACGTTCAATCATTTATTTTATACATGATCATGGAGAAAGACAATCAATGCAACGTGATTGCTTTCTGGCTTGATGTTTCAAACAGAGTTTCTTATATAAGGAAGAGAAATGGGGAGGGTGGTCTACTCACATGCAAGCGAGTTGACCAATCACTTTCTGATAAGAGACAAACGGAATGTTTTCAAGGACGTGGTCATGCATCTTGGTTTAAATGCAAATTCCTATGGTATGTCCTCGAGCACTTTCAAGCTTTATCGGATATTTACATTGCTTCACTACCGTCCCCCTTCATGATTGTTGCATAATATATACTTCATTTCAACATAACAATGCCCTGTGTTCATGTGATTCCTAAAGGTTTACTTCACAGGAAATTTGTTAGTCAGCACTCATGAATTAGAATAAAGCATTCCTGCATCTCAATGGTGCCAACCAAAGCAGCTTTATTTAATTTAACTTGCCAATCAAGTGAAATAAAGAAAATATTATATTATTACACAGTTAAACGAGCACACTATATCTATTCATGATAAAACCATCAATATGCGATGATCCATTATCAAGTTTATTTTAAAGTATCAGAGCAACACACATAAGAGAGGGGTACACATTTAATTTAACTAAGCATGGACGAATAATCAGATCTTTCACCAGGCCCAGATGTGCTTGGACCAGCGCAGGATTATACGTTCGTTATTATTATTGTCATCTGGTTTGAAACGTTTGCTTTGAGTGGTATGGTGGTGGTATTGAGCATTTATTGAGCATTTACGAGTGGAATCAGGAGAACACTTTCTCAACATTGAGAAAGGCAAACAATATATTCGTCAATGATCCTAAGTTTTTCAAAAATATATGTTACAGTTATATGGAATGAACAAGACCATGGTATATTTGAACAGAGATTCTAATCCACCCATTTGTGGTTTGTCATTGAAAAACAAACATTGTAATGAGTAAAACAAAGAAACTCACAAGCCGAGGGCAGTCCACTCTGCAAACTTAATGAGATCTGCCTTTCTTATTGTCAAGGACCTGATAAGCATGTTTTATGCTGCAAGCATTTAAAATCTTTATCTCAACTCTGTGGCATTGCTTTTACCCATGGTGCTTTCTGGCGAACCATTCCTTAATTGGTGACAAAGTGACTTTAGGCAATGCTTTACAACAGATTTCATCCCTCCATATTATTTAAAAGCATTTGAAAGCATATAAAGAGAAATGAGTACATAATTTGTGGACAAACAGTGCATATCCCAATATTAAAAAAAACTTGTTTCAGCATGATTAATACAGAAACACCAATGCTTTGTAATAGTCATGTGATCCACAGAGCTTTCTATCACTAAATATGTCCTTAAATTGCTGGTGCAGTATATTATTCACATTTCACAAGATGGGATTAATTATTTTACTTCCATATTCCTCCCTTTTGTCCTATCTATGACCATTTCAATAAGTTTTACCCATGATCCACCATACCCCATTCCAAGAGGAGAAAATAGTTCTTTCACTCAAGTTCATCCACATTACCTGGCAGTGGGTGTTCATAGAAGAAGTATGCTGAAGGAAGACAATCCCAATAGCACCCAACCCCACTGATGAGAATGTTTTCAACAACTCTGCCACCCACTTCAAGACCTGGTCACCAGCAGCTGTCACAAACTGCAAAAGCATGCCATCAAAGGCCAGGAGGGCAAGCGGGCCACGATGTAGATAGAGCAGTGCTCAATGGGAAACACAGTCAAGTCACTTCCTGAGCCACGGAGAAGGCAGGCCCCATAGGTATGGAACTGGGTTGCAGGTGACTTGCCATATGGACCCTCAGGGCCCTCATTGTGTGTCTTACCTCAATGGTAAGACCAAGATGCATTTGCAGAGCGAGGTTCATGAATGTTGTCTGTCACACCAACAGGCCGGCACCATTCTTGGCAGACTCAGCTCTTTGCCTCACCGGGTTTGGCCTTGTCCAACCTTGTCTTCAGTGGCTTTCTTTCATTTGCTCATTTCATCTCCTCAGGAAGGGGCCATGCTGTTATCACGAGATGAATGCCCAATCACTCAAACGTGGGTTCACCCCTTCATTCAAGCTGTCAGTGGAAGTATCTCAAATGTTAATTGGCAAAATCGTATAGACTGCACAGCTCAACTACTTTAAACACTCAGAAACAGGCAAAATCAAAGTCAAATTTTAAATAGTTTGTAAAATGATTGAATTTAACAGTTCATACGCACCATAAATTCCCTTACTTAATGCCATTAATGGCTATTTAACAGAGTTTCGTTTAACACCTTAAATTGTATGAACGAATTCAGTCCATCATTAACAATATCTCTTCTCAACAACACTAATCACAACATTACATCCAGTTGTTTAGCGTTCCTTCTTGTGCCCCTCGTATTCCCACATCATCACATCCACCATCAACTTGAAGTTTTATCTGAATATTTAATGAGGCAAGCACTAAATAGCCTATATAAGTATATGTATTAATTTTTTTCCCTTGAAATGCAAACACCATCTGTCATTCGCCATATAAATTTCCCCTTACCTACAGTACACTTAGTTATATTCACAAGGTCCGAGAGCATGTTAACTAAGTTTCCAATATTATCTAGCCATATTCAGAAATCTCACGAGTTCAGTTTCGGACATGCGTTATACCATTACACGTCTATTTTGCTTTTTTCTATAAACTGCATTTTTAATTTGAAAATTAACAGATATTAATGATCTTTAAAAACAATTACTGGAAAAGCAATTTCATCCAAGTACACTCATAATAATTTTCATCCTTATCAGGTCTTACAATATCATCACATTGGTCATCCATCTCAATTTCACATAGCTTCCAGAACACATCCTCAAAATCATCCCCCTGTCCCACACATGAGAGGCACACAAAACCTGTGTGACAGTCTTGGCAACAATCTTCCCCATGCAAATATCAGGCAACTGAAGCACACATATTACAATGACCATTATTACCATGAGCAGTGTAACTCCAAGGAAAATTAATTGCAGAATCTTTACACCTTCCTCCCCAATCTCGTTATCCAGACTGGCAATGTGTTCCGAGTTATCTCAGTGAGATTCATTATCCAACTGCAAAATCTGCATTTTGCACAGTCTCTCCATATCCACTTCTTCTGCATAGTCCAGGTAGAATACCAGGCATAGTGGCGTGCGCCTGTGATCCGGCTACTCGGAGGCTTGGGTTGGAGGATCGCTTGAGGACGGGAGCTCTGCACTGGGCTGCTCTATGAGAGGGTGTAAGGCAGCCCAGAATCATGGCGAAACCCAATCCTTATCCCTGTGTCGTAAGAGGCGACCAGGGTTGCATCAGGAAGGGCATCCGGCGTAAAACCTATGCCAAATCAGTATGCGGATCATAACGGATGATCCGCTGTGGCGACCCCTAACGGGAGCAGCCGAAAGACGAACAACTGCATAGTCCAGGTAGTGGTAGTCTATTCCAGGAAACCCATCACAAAGACTTTGAAACTCCTTTTCATTTTCAGGATCAATAATCAATTACTAATGCAATAGCAAGTACAATTACCAAGACGATAAATAAATACTGGAGAATTTGAGTTTCTAGAATACCAAATATATTTCCTTACCATTCAAAAACACCTCCTTTAGTATGAATGTGAAATTTTTCTCCTTACTTTCTTATCTTGTCTGTTATGTAATAGATTTGCTCTGAATTATCAGGTATACAAGTATAACATTTTGTTCCAATTACTGCACCTGTACCCCCTTTTTCAGTAAGGAACAAATCTCGTGCCGTAAGGTTTTGCATTGCCATGGTCCGAATTGCAACCATTTCAGCTGTCATTTTGTCCATATTATTGGCAGTTTCATTTGCAAATTGTTCCATGGCTACAGCTATTATTCTTAACTCTTTTCCACGTTTCCAAGTTCCATATGCAGGTAGTATTACCATTCTAACCCACTCTCCCATTGCATTGATCCTTTTTTCCCTCTGATGTAAAGCTTCGAGCGGGGACTTTTTTTAGACAGCGCATATGGGATATAACATAACCCAAGTAACAGGAGCCTGACCAATACACAGTAAGCCAAGGATAGGCTATACATCCACATATGAAGTACGTATTATTCCATGCTACTGCTATTTTGATAGGAAAAGTTTCTTTAGCACTTATTATTATGTTGGGAAACCCTGGAGGTCCTGTTATGATTAATTTGCTTGGTGATCTTACATCAAAATAATGTTTCCAGGTGGACTTTCCCATATGAATGGTTTTATTGTGAACAACTTCTTTCGTTAAGCAAATATGCCATAATCAGAGATTATCAGAGAACCACCTCACCGCCGTCGAGTCTGGAATTTTACTCAAGCCGACTGGCAGGGTCTCCAAGCAGCCATCAAACTTATAGACTGGTCTCCTATCGCTACTTTCTCCAACATCAACTCATCCTGGGAGTTCTTTCAAAGAAACTTGCTCTCTCTCATGCACAGATTTATCCCCTCTCATCTTCAGTTGTCCTACCCTTCCTCCCGCCCTTGGTTCACTGAAGCTTGTGGCGAGGCAGTTGTCCTGAAACAACTTGCCTTTGCCTCATGGAAAGCAAACCCAACTGAGGGTAATCTCAGTTCCTTCAATAAAGCTTGGAACAAATGTATATCTACCCTCAGGAGAGCCAGGAAACAACATCTTTCCAAGCTCAAGTCTGAACTTTCAAACCTCTCTCCCTCCTCCAAATCCTGGTGGTGTCCAATCAAATCTGTTCCTGGTGTATGTCGCCCTCCATCCCCTCCCTTACCACAAATGGCCACACTGCTGATACCGCACTGCTGATACCGCACGTGAAAAGGCTGAATGCCTAAACTCAGTGTTTGCATCAAAATCTTGTGTCCAAAACCCATCGCTTTTTCTACCCACCTTACCCAGTCGCATCCAACTGTCCCTGGACTCTGTATCCTTTTCTCCTGACAAGGTGGAGAGCTTGCTGTCAAACCTCGACTCAGATTCTACAACCGGTCGAGACGGCATCAGCCCACGTGTCTGAAAAACCCGCTCCTCTGCTCTTGCTCACCCTCTCTCTGTTCTATTCACCCTCTCATTTGCTCAAGGTCATCGGCCATCTGCTTGGAAATCAGCAAACATTATTGCCCTGCAGAAAAAGGTGCAAAAATAGATCCCTGCAATTACAGACCAATCAGCCTTCTCCCAATCATCAGCAAGGTTATGGAATCCATCATCACTTCAGACATCAAATCCTTCCTCTTCTCCAATGGCCTGCTTTCCGATCATCAATTTGGTTTCATACAAAGTCACTCTACCCTGGATATGCTGCTTCTGCTCTCCCAACAATGGATGAAACTCCTCAATGTCGGACGTGACATCAGAGCCATATCCTGAGACATATCACGTGCTTTTGACATGGGCTGGCACCCTGACCTGCTCACCAAACTCTCTTCCTATGGTATCTAAGGCCATCTCCACTCATGGCTCGCAGACTTCCTCTCCTGTCACAGTCAACGTGTGGCCCTAAATGGAGTTCTTTCATCCCCTCTTCCTGTCCAGGCTGGAGTTCCTCAAGGTAGCGTTCTGGGCCCTGTTCTTTTTCTGGTTTTCATCAATGATCTATCCGACTCTGGAAAATCTGCTTTATCTCTTTGCTGATGACTCCACCCTCCACCGTATCATCTATCATCCCTCAGACCGGCATGCAGCAGCTTCTTCGCTCACTGCAGATCTGGGTAAAATCACAAACTGATCCAACACGTGGAACATGTCTTTCAATCAGGACAAATCTCACACTCTCACTATGTCTCTCCGAAAGGACCGTTTGGAACCCCCCTCCCCCCCATCCACGTTCTCGACAATCCTCTGGAAGAAGTCCTTTCTTTCAAGCTTCTGGGTGTCACGATCTGCCATGATCTTTCCTGGGAAAGCCACATTTCAAACCTGGCCTCCAAAACCAGTCGTCGACTGAGATTCCTCCGTTGTGCAAAGTCTTTCCTCGGCCCACCTGAGCTCTTGACCACTTACATAGCTTTCATCCGCAGCCTGATGGAGTACTGCTCTCCCCTCTGGGCTGGTGCTCCTGCCTCCCACCTTTCTCGGCTTCACACTGTGGAAACCATGGCATTTCGGATCATTGGCATCTCCTGCGATGAGGCTGAGTCCTTGGGCCTCTCACTCTCTCACCGCAGGCAAGTCAGTGGTCTTTCTGTCTTCTACCGTCCCCTCTCCAGTTTTGCCCTCCCTGTTCTCTTTATGATTTGTCCCCATCACATTTCCACAGGGCGCTCAAGATCCGCCAACAACCCCTTTCTGGTAGAACTCCCAACATCACGAATCACTCCTCACCTTCACTCTTTCATTCTTCTTTTTCTCCGCCTTTGGAATAAACTCCCTCACTCTATTCAATCCCATTCTTCCCTCCAGGCCTTAAAAACAGCTGTTCACCACCACCTCTTACCACCCCCCATCCAAATCCATGATCTTTTCTACCCCTGTTAATCCACCCTAAGCCCACCTCCTTCAAATTCCCTGCTTTCCTTCCTGAAAGTCCCTGTAATGTCCATGTTGTATACCCCATGTTCTCCACCCCATCCCTCTCCTTTCCACAGGTCTCCTAATGTCTCTGTTCCCCACTGTTTTGTCCTTCCCACTCCCGCCCCTCTTGTCTCATACCCCCCCCCCCTTGCTATGCGTTGTGTGTTAGCTCTCATACGAGCCTCGACAAGGTATACAAAAACATTAATCCTTCCATCATGACAGTTACTGTGAAGTGTGGACGCGTTTTATAATCATCAAAGGCTAGTCTATAACTATATACTGAGTTTGCACAGCTATATCCTCCCTTTCCCCATATATCCCTGAAAACCCCTTCCGCTTTATATTTTCCCATTCTGCAATTATCTTACTTGAGTAACCACAAATATCCTCTCCTTCAAACAAAAGTGTAGAAAGTGGTGTTCCACTCTTTACTGAATGAGAAATATGGGTGTAAATCCAGCAACTACTCTCATTTACTACTTGCACTCTGTTAAGGGATGTGGCTGAAGAAGTATTAATTCCATGCAATCCATCCTGATGCAAATGCGCTTGTGAGTTTCCTAAGATTACTCTTTCATGTGATTAATCTATATCGGTGAACAGTTTTGTCTGCTCGTATACAGTGTTTGGTTGGCAAGGTGGATTGATGCATGTCAAAGCCTGATTTGGATGCATTTTAACTTTGTGTGTGGGTACAGGAGTGCGAAAATCATTTTCTTAATGAACATATACACAATAATTCGTATGGGTTACATGTCCTGGCCCGACTGGGAAAGCGAGTATTCCTGCTTCTATTAAGCAATTCAATGTTCGATTGACAACAATGATGCATGTGTGTGAATGTGAAGCATTCATGTCATTAGTGTGCGTGACAGTGTGTGCAATAAATAGTTCATAGAAACTGCATGCTTCTCATCTGGTTTAAAACTCACAGTATAACTTAGCAACATAAGCATAGCACCGCATGTGGCAAAGAACAAGACCTGAGCAAGTGTGAGATGACAGTTCATGGCCCTTCTTGCTCTGGAAGGAATGGATAGATGCTGCCTTGCCCAAGTCCTTCACCACTGCGTGAGTAGCCAGAAAAACCCAATGAGGTCCCGTATACCCCGGCTGGAGAGTGCCCTCACCCCCATTTTTGTGAGACTTTTTCAAAACAAAGTCTTCAGGCTGGAAACCGTGGCAATCAGCAATAGCCGGCTCTGGCAATGTTTCCTCATCTGGGAACAGAAGCTCTGACAACACAGTTTAAAACGATACAAAATGCTAATGTTGTGTCATCCATCTGATGAACATCCATTTTTTTATCTTGCCAAAACGAAGTTTTTGCAAGATATGTGTCGTCAGCTTGTATGTTTTTTTAATTTTTTTATTTTTTTTGTTTGTTTGTTTGTTTGTCTGTAATCACGTATAAAAAATTCTGCAGAGCACAGTTATCATTGGAAATTTTTGTAACCGCATATCAGAGGCCTATAGAGGTCCCTTTCAGTGCACAAAATTTTGAAGGTCAAGGTCAAAGGTCAAGGTCACTTTGTCGCAAATCAGGGGAGTCGACGAAACCCTTATTTTTTGAGTAATTTTGATCGGATCGTCTTCAAACTTCATGGGAATATAGTTCATGGTCTGGCGCTCAGCTGATTAATTTTTGGTGGCGATTGGCCTTGACCTTCATGGATAGCACCTGAAGTCAAACATATTTGACCCCAAGGTCAAATTTTCAAGTTTTAGGAACCATATCGTGTAGTACCTCAAATTGAACACCTTGATGAGTGCTTTCTAGATATGTCAAGCTTGAGACATTATGACGTCATTTGGTGACGTTATGAGGCAAACGCCTATTTTTCATGGTTACTCTGTAGAACGATTCTCATCGGAATCTCTCGTAGGCAGATATTCCTCAAGGAGTCGCTCCTGGTGGATAGCAGCTCTGTTCACCTCAGTGTGACCTTAAAGAAGTCACACGTGGTCACGTTTTGGCAAGATACGGGTCACCCTGAGGGTGACATTGGTTTTTTTTTTTTTTTTTTTAGTTAATGGAGCTGAAAAAATGTCAACCTCATTGGTCTTCTCATTATAATCTTATGTGGGGATAAGCCCATTTTTGTTTAGAGCTTGACCTCATCACCATTAAAATTATTGGTATCACATTTGGCCATTTTAGCCCAGTTTGGGTGCAAATCTTGGCTATTTTTTTTTCCTCTGAACCCATTCTGTAATTGGGGTAAAGCCTGGGGCATACTATTGCTTCACCATAGAGGAACAAATCCCTCATTTGCTCGTATGGAGCCACTACACGATTATCATGTGATTTCCATAGCTTAGAATCATCATTAAATTTGCATCCGGATATTATCCATAATTCTCTCTCTGTTGTGTCAATGTCTGCTTGAAAGCAGCAGCGTCGTCAAGAGTAGGAGCAATTTTGGCTTGTGGTAAAACATATTGAGACGCCACTATGGCATTCTGGCAAATGGCCATGGCTTTAGCAGCTTCGTTTGCTCTCGCATTCCACCTTAAAACATGGTCGCAAAAGTTATCTGTAACCAACCTTTCTCGTTAACATTCTGAATTGTTCCATCCATCAACATTTAAAAAACCTCTCTGCTGTCCATCTTTTAAAAAGGAAAACTCACTTCCCTTGCACGTGCCACAGTAAAACACAGCAAAATAAAAATAAAAATACCACCGCAAATTGGGCTTAACCCCTCAGCCCCTTGACGCAAACCAATTTCAAGATGGCTGCCATGGAGGCCACATTGAAAATCGCAGCGCACCCATTTTCGAAAGGAACCTTCCGCTACTCAACCCCAACATACCCTGCAAAAATGGATTTCATCGGACAAGGCGTTCTCCTCGAAATTGACGGAAACCAAAAGTTGACAGACGCCAGGACGGACGCCCGGACGCCCGCCGGACAACACCTATGACGACAATACCCCTTAGCCAATTCGAGCTGAGGGGTAAAAACAGCTTTGTTGTCGGCATTCACAACCTATGCCCAACGATAGTCTAACTTATGCATAGCACGCTGCACGTATCGCCGACGATCACGTGGCGTAGCCTATTAAAAGGCTGCCGCACAATGATTCAAATCATAACCGCCAGAGAAATGGAAGTGTCAACATCGCAGTCACACCTTGGCGATCTTGCCAGCGTATGCCGACCTCTGAAAAATGCGTCTAAAACGCTGGCACACGTCGAATACGGTATGGGTAAGTTTGGTATACCTGAATAGAACGCTAATGTACGCTATCATACGTCATAGTAAGTGGAGTACGTCTTGTACTTTTAAACGTGTTAAACATTTTACGATGTACTTGCCGTATGCCTCACACGTTCCGCATGCGATGGGAATAAGTTGTACGCACGATATGCGATCGTTGGCACACGTCGACAAAAGTAATTTGTAAGTTACTCATAAGTCGAAACAGGTCAATGTAATGGTTAGTGTCAGTGTTCCAGACTCCCTGTTTTTTTTTTTGTTTTTTTCGTTCTTCGGTATAACGGTGATGTTGACACTTCGATTTCTAGTGCGGTTATAATATAATATAATTAATAGGCTGCCGCTCAACGATTTAAATCATAACTGCACTGGAAATCGAAGTGTCAACATGACCGTCATACCGAAGAAAAAAAAAAAAAAAAACAGGGAGTCTAGAACACTGACGCCAACCATTACATTGACGTGTTTCGACTTATGAGTACCTTACAAGTAACATGTGTCAACGATCGTGTAACGTGCCTATAACACGTTACTCATAGGTTAGAAATAAGTTTCGGGTACGCTAAACATTACCTCGATGTGTTTCGTCTTATGATTAACTTACAATTAACGTGTGTCGACATCTGTCAACGATCGCATAACGTGCCTACAACTTATGGCCAGCGTAGCGGAACTAGTGAGTCATACGCTGGCATAAGTTGTAAAATTTCAAGCATCCTAAAATTTGAGAACAACCACAAAGTACAACGATGAAAGCCAGCATACTACGACGTATGGCAGTGTTTTTCAGCATGCTCTCAATGTTTCCAAAACTTACCCATAACGTATTCGACGCGTGCCAGCGTTTTAGCCAATTTTTTTCAAAAATCGGCATAAGCTGGCTAAAACGTCAAGGTGTGACTGGGCCTTTACCACATGACCTATGACACCACAATTATCATTAAAATATTCTACGTGGGGTGGGGATGGTGGGGGTCGCTCTTACCCTGAAAACTTTGTGTTAATCGGACAACTGATTGCCGAGAAAAAAAATATGCAAAAACAAGGTCGAATAATAATAACAACGAAAAATATATATTTTTAATTATTAATTCGTTTTCTCCATATTCTCATCATAAATCTTTGTTGAAAATTTGATGACAAAAGCTCAAATGGTAAAAACGTTACAGCCTGGACAGAAACACAGACATGCGCACACACACACACACACACACACACACACACACACACACACACACACACACACACACACACACACACACACACACACACACACACACACACACACACACACACGATTGCAAAACCCCATCTTCCGCTGCGTGGGGAACCGGCTCATGAAAATTGACGATTTTATGTGACACTGACCTTTGACCTTTTCACCAAATTATTAATTTGACTTCTCCTTATTCCTATCAAGCTTTGTTTAAAATATGACAAAAGCTTAAATGGTAAAAAAAGAAGAAAAGTTATGGCCAGGACAGACACACAGACATGCAGACACAGACACAGACACACATAAGTGATTGAAAAACCCGTCTTCTGCTGCACGGGGGACAGACTAATTATGAAGTGCATACAGATATTAATGACTGATTAATTATAACGACTGCACATTAAAACCTGTTATGTATATTAAAAGAGTTTCAGAACAAATGCTTTACTGGTGAGGGTTTTTTGGTGAGGTGAGGGTGAGAAGCGACTTTCAGACTACCCTGTACATTGAAAACTACATTTTATTCTCAGGATTTTAAAGTTTGCCTTTGGTGGTCGATTTACATCAGTCTGGTCATTATTGCATGGATAATCTTTATTCGTTAAGGGATTATTTCTGGATTTTAAATTTTTTTATTGGAGATGCCAGGAATATGAAGGATAAGATTTATTGATAGTCAGGGCTTGTGTTTGAATGGAGATCTTCATTATTTCTCTGGAAATTGAGTTGCTTACCTACTTAAGTAAGTGTTGTGAACGTGGATCAATTCCAAAAGCACCATGTAAACAGAAACTGCAGAAGGCTGTGGAGATTAGAAGCAATGCACCTGTGAAATACAGTTGACCAGGAAAGAATATGCCTGCGATTCTCATCACAAAGCAATCAAAGAATTATATTTTGAACTCTACCCAGGAACTGCATAGTTGGTGACCCTTGGAGGATTAAACAGTACCAGAGCGTGGAGGCAAATGATGCTCTACGTCTCAAGGGAGCACACTTTATTGTCCAAATGATCATCTTAAGAGAGCTGAGATTCCCCTCGTCTCCCTTCAATTCCCTTTTTATCATGAGAAGATAAATTTAAGGGCAATTGATAGTGCTTGATTCTCACAAGTTTCACAGAATGGTCATAAACCTATTTGGATATGAGTAGAAATACATATCTATTTTGTCAAAGGTAATTCTGGAAAGAGTTTTGGAAGAGCAAAACATATCACAGTTGTGAACGCGAAGGGGAGCACTCGGTAGAGTGCAAAACCTCCGCCGCCAATACTGCTGGGTCACTTTAGTGAACCTGATATTCTATTCATTGTAGGTCAAAACGGATCAGACTCTACTGAACCACGATTGAATCAACTAAACGAGATCGACGCGCATGTAGAAATGCCCAAAAAAATAAAATCGAAATTTTTTTGAAAAAAAAGTTGCAAAATTTCTGGGTTTTTTGCTCTAACAAATTTTTTTTGGGAGGGGGGTTAGAAATCACTTAAAACATGTAGAAATGTAAAAAAATTCAAATATTTTTCAAATAAAATCGAAATTTTTTTGAAAAAAAGTTGCAATTTTTTTTTTTTCTCTAACTATTTTTTTTTTTTTTGGTTGGAAATCACTTAAAACATGTAGAAATGCAAAAACAAAAATTCAAACATTTTTTTCAAAATGGCCTCCATAGCGGCTATATTGGACTTTGGACCAAGTCTAAAATCTAATGGCATGATCCTTGGACCATACCTAACCCCCCCCCACTCCCCCCCCCCACCAAGTTTCGTCGAAATCCGTTCAGGAGTTTTTCCGTAATACTGTTCACAAACAAACAAACAAACAGACGGGTGAAAACAGTAACCTCCGTCCATCTTCGATGGCGGAGGTTAATAAGTTTTGTATCAGATTGTGGAAGTGAAAAAAATAGAAAATTGTAGCTTGTCAGCTTTAACTAATGGGACTTGCTTCTCATTGTTGAAGCATAACTGTGGTGCCAGTCTTTGATAGTTGAGATAAGGAAAAAGGTGTCCGATACATTCATTAATTTAAGCACATTTAAATGCGTCTCGACACTTAATTTGAGGCGTGAAGTCAGAAAAAACACAAATATTTATGAGGCATTCCTTTGAGATTCATCGTGATGTAATGTATATTATTCTGAAAACATTGACTTTCTCCAATTAAGAAAGTGTCCCGAGAGGTTTGTGTGATCCAGGAGAGTAAGCTCTGTGTACTGATGGACAATGGTAAAAGCCAGTCAAAATAATGGACATTAAGTTTTACACTGTTATTACCAGCAATTTACATACCATAGTAATTCATCTGTTACAAACTAATAGGAGTTCAAATATTGTTGTTAGTCTTAACAAAATTGTACTTGTCACACACTTTTGTGATGATAATTTTACTCACTAAAACTGTATTCCTTTTCATGGTAGAGACTGGAGTGGTTGGAAAGAATATGGATCTTGATTGACAAATGAATAGTGGAAAAGGTATTCCATTAGCTTTTGATGGCTGTATGAAAAAAACAACAGCATTGTAGGTTGGTGTAATGGTTGAGATCCTGTGGTCCTCTTTTCATTTGATATATGAGCAACACCATGTGTTTCCCCATTATGTTTCTCAAATTTGGGCTGTTCAACCTTTACTCCAACTTTAACATCTGGTTGATCAAGATCAACACAGTCATTGGAAAATGCTATTTATGTGTGTCTTCTTTCAAACAAGGTTGGTGGCGAAACTTAAGAGGATATTGGCTGGTGTTAAGATGAACTGTTGGGTAAACCAACATGTTCTAAAAGGCTCTAAAATAAAAAAGACGTTATTTTTATGTTCTAAAAGGCTCAAATTCCCATCCCATTCTTGCCCTTATCTGCAGTGAGGACTACTTTCTTTTCCCTATGAGCTTTATGGGCACTAGAGTGGAGAGGTTCCATGTTATCCTTTTCTCTTTTGCAGCTGGATTTGATGGCATAAAAGAATGGGTCCATCATCCTCCATGAAACTGCCATTTCCTCTTTTATTTCTCTTCTTCCTCCCTGGACCACTTTCTATTCATATGGAAATTAGCCAGTATAACGCCAATTGACAATAATGATCCCAATACTTATATTTTTCAATTACAAACCAGTCATATTTGTATCCATTGATGACTGCAAAATAGCAGTGCATCTGTAGAAATGGCTGTTCACCAACTACACAGTTATCGACAATCATTTCAGCTTCTATTATCGGTCACTCAATGCTTGACAACACCACTATTTTATAATGCATTAGTAGAGGGATGTACTTGACATCAAACATGAGGTATCAAACTCTTACCTTTGACATAGAGCTATGACACAGCACCGTGAAAAGTTGTACACCATTTCATTTTCATACATCCCACAAATAAAATACGCTCATTTTAAACACTTTTTTATTTCGCAAAATCAAAAGTCAAGGAAAGGTCTGACAAGTCATTCTTTCACCACACATTGTAATCCTATGATAAGGCAAATGCATTACTCAATCTGGGGCATTCTGTCGGATGTACCATCTATTCAAGGAAAAAAAGCCTGATCCATTCCATAATGTGAGAGACAGCAAACTGAGCCCAAATGTGAGAGCTTCTGATTTATTGTAAAACTGGTCACCAAAAGATTTCAATCCACTTGATGGCTGATATTCAGTCCTATGTTGAATAAATTAGCGAGAACAATCAATCAAGTTGTTTCACACGCTTTTATCAACTCCAAAATTCAAGCAATTATTTTCTGCCAATACTTGTCTTTATGTGTTGCTCGTGTCTTTATGTGTTATATGTCATCATTCTTCCATTTTTGGCCATCATTCTTCCATTATATACAGATTTATGCCCTCTCTTCTGCACTTATCATCCCTAGCCTCTTGCAGAATCCTGTGGTGGGGATAGTGAGGCAGTTGCTTTCAAACAACTTGCCTTATCTTCATGGAAGGCAAATCCAACCAAAGGCAACCAATTATTCCACAAAGTCTGGAACAAGTGTGTGTCTACTCTCTGGAAAGGCAGAAAACAACAACTGGCCAACCTCAAGACTGAACTCTCAAACCTGTATCCTTCATCAAAGACCTGGTGGCACCATGTCAAGTCTCTCCCTGGAGTATTCTCCCCCGACATCCCTTCCCTCTCTTCAAATGGCGCCACAGCTGACTCTGCTCATGAGAAAGCTGAATGCCTCAACTCTGTGTTTGCTTCCAAATGTTGTGTACCCAACCCATCACTTCCTACACCTACCCTACCCTCTCATACGCAACTGCTCCTGGATAGTCTTTCCCAGTTGAGAATGTGGAGAGGTTTCTGGCAAACCTCAATTCCGATTATGTGACAGTCTCAGATGGCATCAATGCATGTGGCCTAAAAACCTACTCTGCTATTCTTGCTCATCCTCTTTCTGCTCTGTTTACTCAATCATTCTCCCTGGGTCAGTTTATGTCTGCCTCAAAGTTAGCCACCATCACTGCAATACACAAACATGGTGCAGAAATGTATCCTCTTGACTACAGACCTATTGGCTTGCTTCCAATTATAAGCAGGATCATGGAATCTATCATTACAGTTGACATCAATTCCTTCCTTTTCTCCAATGGCCTGATCTCAGATTTTCAGTTCAGTTTCAGACCCCCTCATTCTACCTTGGACATGCTGCTTATATTCTCCCAACAATGGATGTAAAAGCTCAATCTCAGACCGTCACTCTCGAGCATTTGATACCATCTGGCACCCCGCCTTGATCTCCAAACTCTTTCCAATGGCATTCAAGGCTAACTCCTCTCATGGATCACTGACTTCCTCAATTCACATATTCAGTGTGTAGATCTTTACGAAATCCTCTCATCTGCCCTCCCTCTCAAGGCTGGAGTGCTCCAAGGGCTCTCTTAACTGCTAAAAAGGCTCTCTTCTTATGATTCTCTAATACCTCCCCCCCCACTCCTCCTTTCTCCTTTCTCCTTTCTTGAAACATTGAAAGGGAGCAATTGTGAGATCTCACTTTCATACTCTGCCAGTGAACCAACAAATATTATTTTACTCCTCAATCTCTCAAACAACTTCATTCTCTTACAACTTGTATCTCCATCTAGTATATTAACAAACAATACATCTTTTTGTTCTTTCTCCAAACACCTCCCAAAGGCACAAGAAATCTTGGGTTCATTTTATTCACAAGAATTACAAAAAGACAAAGATGATAAATTTAAAATATGATCATAATACTTAAGCAGTCTCCTTCAAGGAGACTAACTTTAAAAATAGAAAAATAAGGTCTAAATACTTAAATAATATCCTCCAAGGATACAAGAACTGATTTTTTTCAAAATTGAAAAATAAGGTTTAAATACTTAAACAGCCTCCTTGAAGGAGATAAACTACTTGGATCTGTGCCAAGAACTGATTTTGATTTGACGTAAAGTTTTGCTATATAAATATAGATGACTACAACATATTGCGACATTTGTCATCACGATTAGAAAATAATTATAGTAAACATCTTAACATAGAAAGACATCGACAAAATGTGGGAGAACTACATCCAAAGTCTAAAGTTATACACTGTGATTTCTATGAAGAGGATGTTGAGAAAGGGGGGGGGGTGGCGGGGGGAGGGCTTTAAGTCTCACCTTCAAACCAACAAACACACGTTCAATCTTTTTCTGATGATGTCTCCATTTTTGCGAGAGACGGTGTTCTCCATTTAAGCGAGAGATGGTGTTCTCCATTTAAGCGAGAGAAGGTATTGTTCTCTTTCTTTCCATGGATATCTTGAAGAAGAATTTTAATAGACATATTCAAACATGCAAACACAAGAGGGTTGAAGAAAAGTTGAAGGGGAATGACTAGTCTATTGAGAATGCTGATGGAGCATTTGAAGGACATATAAAAATATGATTACTTTGCTGTGTAGAACCAACACCAGCATCAATCATTGAGACAATAAGAGAATAAGAGACAATGTAAGAGAATCGATCATAATGAATATGCCAAAAGTAGGTTCCAACGTATCATTTAGAGATTTAAACAAATCTATAAAACATCCGTTTGTGATATACGCTGATTTTGAAAGTATCCTTGAAAAGATCGACACTTTCTCCAAATCCAAATATATTATTCACAAATAAATATCAAAAACATACTCCTTGTGGTTTCTGTTATTATATCAAATCATCTGTTGGTGATGAATACGAGTTAGAAATTTGTAGAGGAGAAGATGCCTCGGATGAGTTTGTGAAATGACTGGAAAAAGACTATTCAATTATCAAAGGTACTGGGAAAAACTCATAAACCGATTAATCTAACTAAAGAAGAGAAACAAATTTAGGCAACCACAGGCTGTCTGTCATATTTGTGATGAGAAAATTGGTGAATGTCTTAAGGTAAGAGACCATTGTCATCTCAATGGTAAATATAGAAGTCCAGCTTATCAAAGTTGTAATCTCAATTTTAAACTTCCCTCTTTCATTCCAGTATTTCTTCACAACAAAGCTCACTATGACATGCATCTTTTTATAAATGAATTGAATAAAACCAGTGGAGACATTTCAGCCATTCCTAACACTAACCAGAAATCCATCTCATTCACAAAAACAATCCCTGCATCTCCCATAACTCATATCAGATTTTGTGACACATTCAAGTTTATGTTAAGTCCATTATCTGACTTGGTATCAAATATTAAAAACTTTCCAATTCTCCAATCACATTTCTCAAATCAAGAAGAGATTGATCTCCTTTCACAAAAGTGAATATATCCTTGTGATTATATGGATTCCTTTGAAAGATTTAAAGAAACACAACTTCCTTCAAAGGAAAGTTTCCATAGTGAGTTGAATGAGTTCATATCACTGATAAAGATTATGGTCAAGCACAAAATGTTGGGAAGGAGTTTAATATAAAGACCCTTGGGGAATATCATGATTTGTATCTTAAAATTGATGTTCTTTTATTGGCTGATGTATTTGACACTTTTAGAACAGTCTGCCAAAATAAAAATTCCTTTGGATTAGACCCTGCTCACTATTACACAGCCCCAGGATTGGCTTGGAATGCTGTTAAAAATGACAAAACAACCATTGGAATTAATCGGTGATATAGATATGCTTTTGATGATAGAGAAAGCCAAACAAGGTGGAATATCACAAGTCTGTTCAAAGAGATATGCTCAAGCTAACAACAAATATCTTCCTCACTATGATGTTAAAAAAAATAGTTCTTACTTAATGTATTATGATGCTAACAATTTGTATGAATGGGCTATGTCTCAATCTTTACCTCATGGAAATTTTAGATTGGTTAAGGAGAAAAATTATGAAAAGGTTTATCAGAATATTGTTATCTCCTCTCAAAAAGATTTTGATGAAGCTAAAATGGGATATTATTTTGAGGTTGATTTGAAATATCCTTAAGAGCTCCGTAAGAAACATAAAAACCTTCCATTTGTGCCTGATAAAGAAAGTCCTCAGAAGGAATGGCTTAGCGGTTATCAACAATCATTTAATAACAAAGATAAATCAACAGAGAAACTGCTTACCACATTGTATGATCAAGGAAATTATGTTTTACATCAGAGAAACTTGAGACAATGTTTGTCTGCTGGTTTGAGAAAAAAGAAGATTCATAGAGTTCTCCAGTTTAGACAAAGCCATTGGTTAAATAAGTATATTGACTTTAACATGGGTAGAAGAACTGAAGCTAAAACAGATTTTGAAAAAGACTTTTACAAGTTAATGAATAATGCTGTGTTTGGAAAGACAATGGAGAATGTTAGGAATAGGTAAAACATAAGACTTGCTACTTCTTGGGAACGTGCATCTAAATTCACTAATAAACCAAGTTTTCAAAGAGTTGAGGTGTTTTCAGAGAACTTTTGTGCTATTCATTTGAACAGAGTATTGAAATGGATAAACTAATCTATAGAGGTACAACAATTCCTGGATTGTCAAAGTCATTGATGTGTGACGACTTTTATAATAACTTGAAGAGAAAGTATGAGGATGATGTGAATTTCCTTTATATGGATACAGATAGCTTTACTTTGGAGATTAATATGGAAGATGTTTATTCAAATATGATTGATGATATTGATATATATGATACAAGTAATTATAAGTCAGGCAATAGGTTATTTTCTTCAAAGAATAAAAAGGTTCATGGGAAATTTAAGGATGAATTAGGAGGTAAAGTGATGATTGAGTTTCCAGCATTATGATCAAAGGCATATGCTTATAAATATATTGCTAATAATATTGAAAGTAGTGATAAGAAGTTAAAGGGAATAAAGGGGAGTGTGATTAAACAAAAATTAAACTTTGAAAATCATCATAATTGTTTAACCTCAAAGAAATAAGAGTATAGAAAAATGAATACAATAATAAGTTATAAACATCAATTATATCCAGAAGAGGTGAATAAGAAGGCTTTTGGAGCTTTTGATCATAAGATATTTATTTTAGAAGATGGAATTGGTTGTTTCCCTTATGGATATATAAGTGATAAGATATTTTTGAAGAGTTCAGATATTTTAAAGATATGATATTTTTAAGAGTTAAGATTTTAGGTTGGGGGGGTTTTAACGGGCTTCTGCCACAATTTTTGCTGGTATATAAATGAAAGAACCGAGTAATAACCAAACCAAACAGTGAAGACCTGATCAATATTGGTATGTAAGTGGGAAACATAATGTGTATGAGAAATATCAAATACGATTTATAGAGATTACAGGTATAACTCCAAAGAAAACAAATAAGCAAATAAATTTAAGAGGAAGTATATTAGAGACTCCTGTCAGGGGGGTTTAATATGTTTGAATGGTCAGAAAACTTTGGTTGTCAAGAAATGAACGGGAAAATAGTTTACTACAATCTTGAGATTGTGTGTGGTTCTGGAGGTTTCCAGACGAGATCATTGAGAGAGGTATAATTTCATCCGAGGTCAAAGGAGGTGTTTTGAGAAATAACCAAAAGATGTATTGTTTGTTAATATACTAGATGGAGATACGAGTTGTAAGATAATGAAGTTGTTTGAGAGATTGAGGAGTAAAATAATATTTGTTGGTTCACTGGCAGAGTGGGAAAGAGAGATCTCACAATTCCTGTATTTCAATATTTCAAGAAAGGAGAAGGGAGAGAGAGAGGAGGTATTAGAGAATCATAAGAAGAGAGCCCTTTGTTGCAGTTAATTTCTCCCTCCCCCTTCCACTCCAAAGGGAAGAGGGAGAAGAGTCTCAGTTTTGCGTGTTCTAGAGGGGCTAATCTATAAGTTTTTCACTTTTCCCCCATTCACTTACATGTTAAATTTTGGATGCTATAGAAGCCACAAAGTCCAACTACTCATCTTCGTTATCTACCGCCCCCTTTTTGGTCTTTCACTCTCTTGGTTCAGTCCGTCCCAGGTTTCTGTCCCATGCACATAGTCTGCTCATAACCCTCTTCTTGTTAAACTCCCAAAATCCAGGCTCACTACTCACCTCCACTCGTTTGTTCCTCTTTTATCTTGCCTGTGGAACCAATTCCCTAGTCTGTTCAGTCCCCTTCTTCGCTCCAGGGCTTCAAGGCAGCTGTTGACCACTACGTCACGTCATCCCCCACCGAAACTCCTGATGTCTTCTACCCTAAATGACCCCATTCCCCAAGCACTCCCTTTTTTCAGGTTATTGTGATTTTTCCCCCCTCTTCCACACCTCTTTTGTTTGTTACTTGCTGGTTGGTTTGTTCATTATCTTGCCAAAACGAAGTTTTTGCAAGATATGTTAGTCAGCTTATATGTTTTTTTTGTTACTTACGAAATCGAAAGATTTCGTAAGTACATTGATGACTTCCGTTTCTGTTTGTTTGTTTGTTTGTTACTTACGAAATCTAAAGATTTCGTAAGTATATTGATGCCTTTCGTTTCTGTTTGTTTGTTAGTTTGTTTGTTTGTTTGTTTGAAGGCACGATAACTCGGGAACGGAAGAAGCTACCAATGTCAAATTACACCACGTGATTCAGGAGGGTGATGGCGAGTGCTGATTAGATTTTGGTCAAAATCGGTCAAAGGTCAAGGTCACGGTGAGGTCAAATATTCGATTTTTGATGGTTTGGTACAGATAACTCGAGAACGGAAGAAGCTACCAATGTCAAATTACACCACTTGATTCAGGAGGGTGATGGCTAGTGCTGATTAGATTTTGGTCAAAATCGGTCAAAGGTCAAGGTCACGGTGAGGTCAAATATTCGATTTTTGATGGTTTGGTACAGATAACTCGAGAACGGAAGAAGCTACCAATGTCAAATTACACCACGTGATTCAGGAGGGTGATGGCGAGTGCTGATTAGATTTTGGTCAAAATCGGTCAAAGGTCAAGGTCACGGTGAGATCAAATATTCGATTTTTGATGGTTTGGTACAGATAACTCGAGAACGGAAGAAGCTACCAATGTCAAATTACACCACGTGATTCAGGAGGGTGATGGCTAGTGCTGATTAGATTTTGGTCAAAATCGGTCAAAGGTCAAGGTCACGGTGAGGTCAAATATTCGATTTTTGATGGTTTGGTACAGATAACTCGAGAACGGAAGAAGCTACCAATGTCAAATTACACCACGTGATTCAGGAGGGTGATGGCTAGTGCTGATTAGATTTTTGTTAAAATCGGTCAAAGGTCAAGGTCATAGTGAGGTCAAACATCCAAAACATTCGATTTTTGATGGTTTGGTACAGAATCATCGTAGAAACTTCTGGTTTGCTTCTCTACCTTCTCTCAAGACAGCTTTTATTTGACAAGGTCAGAGGTCAAGTTGACGATTTCGTAAGTACCAGTCTCTGACTGCTTGTTTGTTTGTTTGTTTGTAGGCATGATAACTCGAGAAGGGAAGAAGTTACCAATGTCAAATTACACCACCTGATTCAGGAGGGTGATGGCTCGTGCTGATTAGATTTTGATCAAAATCGGTCAAAGGTCAAGGTCACGGTGACGTCAAATATTCGATTTTTGATGGTTTTGTACAGATAACTCGAGAACGGAAGAAGCTACCAATGTCATATTACACCACGTGATTCAGGAGGCTGATGGCTAGTGCTGATTAGATGGTGGTCAAAATCGGTCAAAGGTCAAGGTCACAGTGAGGTCAAACATCCAAAACATTCGATTTTTGATGGTTTGGTACAGAATCATCATAGAAACTTCTGGTTTGCGTTGCTACCTTCTCAAGAGACAGCTTTTATTAGACAAGGTCAGAGGTCAAGTTGACGATTTCGTAAGTACCAGTCTATGACTGCTTGTTTGTTTGTTTGTTTGTTTGTTTGTTTGTAGGCACGATAACTCGAGAACGGAAGAAGCTTCCAATGTCAAATTACACCACATGATTCAGGAGCGTGATGGCTAGTGCTGATTAGATTTTGGTCAAAATCGGTCAAAGGTCAAGGTCACGGTGAGGTCAAATATTCGATTTTTGATGGTTTGGTACAGATAACTCGAGAACGGAAGAAGCTACCAATGTCAAATTACACCACGTGATTCAGGAGGCTGATGGCTAGTGCTGATTAGATTTTGGTCAAATTCGGTCAAAGGTCAAGGTCACAGTGAGGTCATACATCCAAAAAATGATAACTCGAGAACGGAAGAAGCTTCCAATGTCAAATTACACCACGTGATTCAGGAGGGTGGTGGCTAGCGCTGATTAGATTTTGGTCAAAATCGGTTAAAGGTCAAGGTCACAGTGAGGTCAAACATCCAAAACATTCAATTTTTGATGGTTTGGTACAGAATCATCGTAGAAACTTCTGGTTTGTGTCGCTACCTTCTCTCGAGACAGCTTTTATAAGACAAGGTCATAGGTCAAGTTGACGATTTCGTAAGTACCAGTCTATGACTGCTTGTTTGTTTGTTTGTCTCTAATCACGTATAAAAAATTCTGCAGAGCACAGTTATCATTGGAAATTTTTGTAACTTCGCATATCAGAGGCCAAGAGAGGTCCCTTTCAGTGCATAAAATTTTGAAGGTCAAGGTCAAAGGTCAAGGTCACTTTGTCGCAAATCAGGGGAGTCGACGAAACCCTTATTTTTTGAGAAATTTTAATCGGATAGTCTTCAAACTTCATGGGAATATAGTTCATGGTCTGGCGCTCAGATGATTAATTTTTGGTGGCGATTGGCCTTGACCTTCATGGTTAGCGCCTAAGGTCAAACATATTTGACCCCAAGGTCAAATTTTCAAGTTTTAGGAACCATATCGTGTAGTACCTCAAATTGAACACCTCGATGAGTGCTTTCTAGATATGTCAAGCTTGAGACATTATGACATCATTTGGTGACGTTATGAGGCAAACGCATATTTTTTGTGGTTACTCTGTAGAACGATTCTCATCGGAATCTCTCGTCGGCAAATATTCCTCAAGGAGTCCCTCCTGGTGGATAGCAGCTCTGTTCACCTCAGTGTGACCTTAAAGAAGTCACACGTGGTCACCTTTTGGCAAGATACGGGTCACCCTGCGGGTGACATTGGTTTATTTTTGTTTCATCCATTTTCCCCTTACACTTCTTGCTGTTTCATTCAGAAAAAAAAAACACAAGGGTGTATTTGCATACAGTATATTGTTGTGGTTACCAAATTCGCAAACCACCATTCAGGTCCCTTAGGTGAGGTATCTCGGCAAGTATATGTGTAGTTAGGCCCAAACCCGTTGTCTAGTGGGAATACATGTCATTTATGCGAGCTGCGACTCTTCAGGATAGCCGTTTTTCTTTTACTATCTTTATTTTGGACCAACCGCCATGATTACCACCACAACCACAACATCAACCACCAACCACAACGCCGCTTCACCACAACCGCCACGACCTTCACGTCACACCTCGCAACCGTAGCATCGCCACCGTTCTTGCCCCGCTGTGGGTACCGGTGTTGGACTCGTGCAGGGCGCGCGTCGAACAGCGGGTACAAAATCACGGATTTTGTGCTTCAAAAACGGATCAAAAACGACACACGCCCACTTTTTGCCGTCCAATCGGTGAGCGAGGGGCGATTTGGCCCCGCCTCCAGGACGATCGATATATGCAAATTTGTGGATCAAAAAGCCTTCACGCCCACTTTTTCTCGGGCCAATGGGGAGCGAGGTGAAAGGTCAAAGGGAGGGGGTCAAAGGCGAAGCTACGGGGGGATAAAAGGACCGTGTTCGTCAGTCAAAAGAGAGAGAAGAGAAGAGCAGAGTCAGGAGAGTCGAGAGGCGGAGAGTCGGAAAGTCCAGAGGAGGAGAGTCGGAGAGTCCAGAGGCGGAGAGTCGGAGAGTCGGAAGCAGAGGGTCAAGACTTCGCGGGCGGTGGAGCTGCTCGTCGTGTGCGTTGGAGTCGGAACGGAGGGGACGAGCTGTGGGAAGGCGGCGACACCAGACGAGGGGGTGCTCGCGTCGTGCAGGGAGCTGCACCCGAGGGAGGCCGACAGCGCGACCTGGCCGAGGTGGAGACGCACACCAGGGATAATAAAGATCCTCTATACCCCGAGCATCAGCAACCCCCTCCTGTTTCCCCCCGCGCTGAGACAGTGCGACCAAGGGGGCCCCTTTCCCACCCCCTGCCAGACACTGTCCGCGAGGTCCGCGGGGTTGGGGCGCCATCGCCGCTCCGCGTCTCATCACCAGACGGGTAGGCGCGACCCGGTCTCGGCCTCAGGCCCGCCTCATCCTTGAGGGTATTTCTTTTCCTTGGTTTTGGGTATGTGTTGTCGGCGCCGTCTGTGAGGTAGAATTGTATAAGTGTTGCCGTGTGCTCGGTAGTCGGTATTAGCTCTGCATTGTCTTCGCTTTTATATTTGCTTTTTGTGTAAATTGCATTGTGTCTTTTCTGTGTGCTTTTGGTGGAATTGAATATGTGTGCTTCCCGTGTGCCGCGAATAAATGTGCTTTGTGTTGAACTGTTTCCCGCTTCGCTTCGTCATTTCTCCCATTGAATCCTCATCTTGCTTCACGTAAAGGGTTGGTAGTGGGCTGAATACGCCCGATAATTAATCGAACCGTCGAGGTCGACGATAACACCGCTCGGTTATTCTGATAGTACGGAACGGGTCGCTTAAGTGGCCCGTGTCCGAAGTCGACCTGCGGCGAGGTGCGATCGCCCGGTCTACCCTCCGCGTGGGTACTTAGGTAGGTCGAATTTGGCGAGCAACCCTATCCCACGCGGGGGCTGATTGGCTCGATCGCGGTGAGACCGAAAGGTCCACCCGTGACTGGTTCCCGGCGTTAGTCCGAGAGGGTCACGACTGGATTGTCCGTCCGGTGGGCGACGTGCCGCGATTCGAGTTACGTGGCCTCCAGCACGCCGGCGGGCGCGAATACCGCAACAATATGTTATGCAGTGTATCACATTTACAAATCTGCATTTTTGGTTTCATTACTTTATTTTCTGCCTGAATCCTAATGTTTTGCAAAACATTTTCAAATCTGTTCATGAAGTCTGATTTTTTTGCATTCGTGTGTAGATACAGGGGAAGGGCAGATGGTCAGATTATTAAACAACTACAACAACTCCAGGCCTTCAAAACAGCCGTTCACCACCACCCCTTATCTTCCACCATCCAAAACCTCAATCTTTTCTAACCCTGTTAATCCACCCAAAATCCACCTCCTTCAAATTCCCTGCTTTCCTTCCTGAAAGTCCTTGTAGTGTCCATCTTATATACCCATGTTCCCCACCCTATCCCTCTCCCTTCCACAGATCTCCTCATGTCTCTGTTCCCCAATGTTTTGTCCTTCCCTCTCTTGCCCCTCTTGTCTCATGCCCCCCTTGCTGTGCGTTGTGTGTTTGCTCTCATGCAAGCCTTGATAATGTATACAAAACAAACAAACAGCAATATAAAAACCAAGTTTGTAAAATGGAGAGAAATGCCAATTCTTTAATTGTGGTTTACATTTCTCACTGTCGACATTCATGGTGTTGAAAGTTACACATAAAAAATTCTTGTTTTTGACTGCTCGAAATTTCCTGCGACTGCTCCCCTTCAGTTTTGCTATACATTTGATATTAAAAAAAATTTCGTTTTTGTTTTGTAAAATGGGTAGGACAGTGCTGTGTAAGAACAAATGAAGATGCTCAGTCCATCTCTTTGTCTCAGTATATTTTTTTGCATGTATTACAGGAGGCTATACAACTTAACAAGTGATCACAATATCATTATACCTCATATTCCTGATATTTCTTTCTATTCTCACTGGAGTCTGCTTTCCATCCACCTGCAGTAAATGCACTCTTTTCCATATTTATTTGTTAATTTTAACAACCGTATCTGCTTCATGTGCTTTGGACATCCAGCACTTCTGGATGAGGGTTTACATGGAAATTTCAAAGCTCTATACAGCAGAATGCGATAAGTGCTTGCTTTTTTGTTTCTTGCTTTTGTAATCATGATATTGTGTCAGGTGTTGTGGATTTGGTAACACTTCAGGTTGCAGTTGTCCTTGTAGCAGATTTGCAAGTAATTGTATTGTTTTTATTTGGAAGAATCAGGCTAAGGCATACTGGTTTGTCACTCCTAGTTGTGGTTAAGTCAGTTGGAAACATGGTTGGGAAATGGGGTAACAGGGATCAAGGTAATCAGGAAACTAGAACTACGTTGTCGATGGCACACCATCACATATTGCAGTGCGCACTGCTTTGTCCCATTAACACTAGGTGAAATTTTATCTTGAAAAATGGATTGACTTCTTTTCTATTTGATGTGCTTTATGACCAAAGACTTACTATGTTTACTAAATCAGAAGTCATTGCAAGCATGTCAACATTTCATGAAACATTAATTTAACACTGTCCAGCAAAATAGAACTGTGCATCAATTTAATCATAGGAATGAACTGTGTATAATATGAATTATAATTATTCATAATCAATTCGATAAATACAGTAAAACCTGTGACTGTTTGTCACTCATGGGGGCCACATAAGTAAGTTCTTTATAAAAGAATTTACCATGTTCAATGGTAAATATACTTTTAAAAAATCAGCCCCCATGACCCCACCCCCTCTGGCCCGGCCCCTAGGGGTCATATCAAAAATCCGACAGTGTTGTGCACTTCCCCATACATATATCTACTATGTCCCAAAGTTTCAAGTTCCTATCTCGAACGGTGTAGGAGGAGCTATTTTGACCCCCTATCCGCTAAGCACCCCCTACCCCCCAAGCACCCTCTGATCATCATGTGTTAAAAAAAAAATATGTTGTTAAATGTATTACTCATGAATATGTTTTATTTAAAAAGCTATAAGACAATTTTTTTTTAATCGACCCCCATGACCCCAACCCCTCTGGCCCGGCCCCTAGGGGTCATATCAAAAATCCAAAAGTGTTGTGCACTTCCCCATACGTATATCTACTATGTCCCAAAGTTTCAAGTTCCTATTTCAAACGGTGTAGGAGGAGTTGCAGGGTAAGACAGACGGACGTACGGACGGACGGACGGCGGAGACAATCACAATATTCCCGCTTTTCTTCGAAAGCGTGGGAATAATAAGAAGAGGAGAAGATTGCAAATGGTGGGATAGATGCTTGATGTGGGTCATAAAGGGTTGTCAATAGTTGTGGAAGGGTGAGGAAATAGCTCACATGAAGATAGTTACTGCTAGGTTGATATGGATAGTTACTTTACAGCAGGTATCAGAATGTGAAGAATTTGTAGAAAGAAGTTGATTGCATTTGTGGAGTGAGCTTGCAGAGGAGATTGGCAATGGTGAGGGTGGAGAGAGTACAGGCAGTAGTGAGTGTGTAAGATGTGTAGGCAGTGGTGAGAGTGTAGCGAGTGCAGGCAGTGGTGAGTGTGTAGCGAATGCAGGCAGTGGTGAGGGTGTAGTGAGTGCAGGCTGTGGTGAGGGTGTAGTGAGTGCAGGCAGTGGTGAGAGTGTAGCGAGAGCAGCCATTTGTGAAGGTGCAGCAATGGAGATAGGTAGGAATGATGTCAGGGAGATGATTTATGTTGTTGATTAAACGATTAAATATGTCGATTCTTCATTCTGAAAGAAGGATCACAGACATTGAGTTGCATTGGAGCAGGAGTTAGGAACATTGGTGGAAGGTTAAATGACATTATATCGGGTCATGGGAGGAAGACGTTGGTTGTAGTATACCGGTGAGGAAATTGTGTTGGGAAAGTCTACTCTGAGGTTTTGAAAAAATTGTGCAGGATATTATGTAAGCAACTGAAAGCAAATGGTTACGTTGTAATGTTTTCTCGTATCCTCCCAATATTAGGAAATGGAGTAGAATTTATAATCAGAGCTACAAATGCAAATCTATGGCTGGAAGAATGGTATTGGGAGGAAGGTTTTGCATTAATGAAGCTGTGGGTGCATTCGTTGCAAATCATTTGGGGGCAAAGGGAGTGTTTCTAGAATGCTGGCCATATGCTGAATAGCTGTTAGACTTTTTTATGATGGAGCAGGGTGGAGAGGCTATAAAGGAAAAAACTGATGACATAATTGTGATTCTAATGACAGGCAGGAAAATAGAATTGAAGGAAGTGTGTTTCCAGGGCTGTTATGTCATGCTGAATCAATAAGTACTTTGTTCCAGGCACCCTTTATTTTAAAATTCAAGTATTTAATGATACACATATTCAATACATTAATGATGAAAGCAAATAAACTGATATTTTCACAACTCTAAGCTGAACGCCTTTTTAGACGTTTCTGGGTGAGCTTTCCCATAAGCCATTGGATGAGATTTGGGTACATCCTTTCTCTATCAGCCATGGCTTTGTCAAGAGATCTCACTGTAATTACTGGTGACTGAAGAAAAATTGACGTCACTTCCCTGAGATGATGTTATATTTTGTGTATTCTTTCTTTAAAATTGTACGATTTTATTAAAACATGTTTTTATATCACCAAGATCTGTACAATAAATTTTATAAAATAATTATGAATTGTAAATTGCAAAAGTACAAAATGAATATTGTTGGTACAGTTTTGAGATTATTCCATCATTGCTTTTTCCACAGACACTAAATCTCATTTGCAAATTAAAGCAATTGAACATATTTAGAATTGATTACATCATTCCAGGCAATTAGTCCAATGATGTCATTACAGAGATTCTGACTGCTGCCTGGTCTTATCGATGGTACACTCAACTGCCTTTACTTTTTCAAATATAATTTGTAGTAACTGAAAAAAACGAGATAGATAGCATCCCAGGATTAAGGTATGAATTGGGGGAGGGGGTGTCTTCATCAAGCATTGTGTAATATTTTATGGGGTGTCTGTTGAAGCGTTACAGAGCGTTACGGAGGGTGAGAGGGGGTGTCGGATTCGGGCAAAAAAATGCGTTATGTAATTTTTAAATGGCCCCTTTGTGATGAAGCAAGATGGCAGGCTTATTAAACGGTTATTTTGCTTCACATTTGCACAAGAATAGTCAGGAGAATTGCCAATAGATGAGAGCAGGAGGTGAGGAAGGGTTTTTACAGAATATCCAGGTATGAGTGGAGGAAATAAGGAGATAGCAATGAAATCTAAGAGTAGATAAGGCTCTCGGGCCAGATAATATGCACCTGAGAGTTTTGAGGGAGGTTGCAGAGCAGATAAGTGAGTTGTTCATCTTTCAGCTGCTCCCGTTTGGGGTCGCCACAGCGGATCATCCCTTATGATCCGCATACTGATTTGGCATAGGTTTTACGCCGGATGCCCTTCCTGACGCAACCCTGGTCGGCTCTTACGACACAGGGATGAGGATTGGGTTTCGCCATGATTCCGGGCTGCCCTACACCCTCTCATAGCACGGCTCAGCGCAGAGCTCCCGTCCTCAAGCGATCCTCCAACCCAAGCCTCCGAGTAGCCGGATTACAGGCGCACGCCACTACGCCCGGTTAGAGCAGATAAGTGAGATGGTAGTGGATATCTTTAATCGCTCACTGGAGTCAGGGCAGTTAAATGAGGAGAGGGAAGTCGCGACTGTAACAGCATTATTTAACAAAGGATCTATAGACTAATTGGGCAACTACTGACCTATTACCTTGACTTCAGTAAGATAAAAGGTGTTGGAGACGTTGATTCGGGATAAATACAAATGAATGAATTTACCAATGGGGGGTCTTGTTTAACCAATCTATTGCATTTCTAGGAAGTCGAATAGATTTGTTAAATCGGCAGTGGATTTAGTTTTTCTCAACTTTATGAAGGCATTTGATGAGGTACCACAAAAGAGGTTGTTGGCAAAGATGAGGACTTGCACAATGGCTGGTCAGGTATCTAACTCTTAGTAACTGGATTTGTGATAGGAAGTAAAGAGTGGCTGTGAGTGGGAGGTTTCTAGCTATGAGGATATAAGTAGTGGGGTACCTCAGGGATAAGTACTTAGACCATTATCTATACAAGGATTCCTCAACTTATGCTTCAGATGTGTTCCTGAAAAATAAAAATATAATGTAAAAGGAAGAAACATAAATAGAAAATGATTTTCCCCATTGGCAAAATGTTATAAATTTAAGATGCGTTCCTGGGCAGAAATTTCTGGTCCTAACCTAACGCTAACCTAAGTAAAGACAGTAAATGTTTAAATGCATTCTAGTGCATGTAAATAAATACAATAGACATAATAACTAAATAAATCAAGAAAGAACATAAATCAATGTTTGAAGGAATAAATTATGGATGGTTTGAAGTGTAAATTATGGATGGTTTTAAGTGTAAATTATGGATGGTTTTAAGTGTAAATTATGGAGGGTTTTTAAGTATAAATTATGGATGGTTTTAAGTGTAAATGATGGATGTTTTTGACAATCAGTTTCGCTTTGACAATTCAGGTTTAACACAGACATGCGCGCACGCGCGCGCGCGCGCGCACACACACACACACACACACACACACACACACACACACACACACACACACACACACACACACACACACACACACACACACACACACACACACCTGGGCATTCCTCGCATGGTCTCTTGAGCTTTAAAGGTCCATAAAATCAGGAATAAAAAAAAAATTAATCTGATGATATTGATTTTGAAGTAATAAACAAAGAACCAAACATGTTTTTTTAATTCTAAGAATTTTTTGAGGAATCAACGTTAAAAAAAAAAACACAACCTCGTGGGTACTGCCCCAAAAATTCCAGAAAACCACCATGGTCATTGTCTCATCATTATAACGTCATCACCAGTACGATTGTCTCAGCACACAAAGGGTAATGGCCGCACAACTCACTTCAGACTCATCAGAAAGTTAATTTGGCAAAGAACTTTCTGAGCAAGAATCCTTATATTACGATGATTGTCAAAAAATCATGATGTAGAAAGTGTTGTCATACCGTACATGTATGAATCGGAGGTCGAGAAATACCTGGCGTTCATGACAATCGAGACGACGTCGAAGAAAGACTCAGCAATAACAACTGGTAACACTCGATGAAGTAACACTGGTAACACTTGATAACACTTGGTAACCCCCTTCCCCTATTTCATATCTTAAACCTGAGATGCTTATTTATCCTGTTGTTTTTCAATCACTATGAACTATATTTGAAAAAAGTAAAGGTGGTACAGTGTACCGTCAATAAGACCTGGCAACAGTCGGAATTCCTGTAATTACATCATCGGGTTAATCGCTCGGAACAATATAATCATTTATAAATATGTTCAATTGCTCTAATTTGGAAATGAGATTAAGTGTCCGTGGAAAAAGCATTGATGGAATTTAAATAAATCGATTTGCTTTTATCATTAATGCATTGAATACGTGTATCATGAAATACTTGCATCTTTAATTAAACGGTTCCTGTAATATAGTTGACATTGATTGATTAATTAGAATTCACATTATGGCACTGGAAACAACCCCCACCCCTCTGTAACACTCCGTAACACTTGGACATACACACCCACCCCCCATGCGTTACGTAATTTTTTAATTGCCCCTTTTCCTTTGCTGTTCTGTTCATTTTCTTATTTTCCATTTAATTATAACTATCTCTCATCTTCGTGGGGATTGCGTCGGCTTTCAAGCGCTTTATCACAAACTGGGAATACAGGCCGGTGTCTTATGAATTATCTTTAAAATGGTATGAATTATCCTAACCCTAACAGCGCTGCAAATGAAGCTTGAAGCAGTTGGGCCATGCCGCTTTCCCCTAGTCAGTTATACTTTGGCTGTCCAAATATTCCTTTGAGCTAGATCTTTTTGGAAAACATGCACAATCACACCATTTTTGGTTGTCTTACTACAACCAGCAATAATGCATCTCGCTGGCATTCTCAGTACTTTTTCAGAGTTCAGAGTTTTTCAGAGCGTATGTAGGCTACACGTAAACACATACTGAAGCAAAAGTATCCTGGAGATGACGTAGCAGGTCATGTGATACAGTATATGATGTAATCACATCACCGTTTTTTGGGGGGGGGGGCTAATCAAGCATACAAGGTCACCAAAGAAACATTAAAATCTTCGTTTCAAGATATTTATTTAAGAAAAGAACAACGATTAAGTGTGAAGTTAAGCCATATCTATTCATTAAAACAAACATGATTTCTGATTCCGTGGACCTTTAAGGCTCATGTGTGTGCTTTTGAAACAATAATTAAACAGAGAATATGAACATAAAAACACGGCCAGAGGTTCGGAAGAAGAACGGAGGGGGGAGAACAACAGGAGGGCAGGGACGGCAAACATATATCTGCACATTATAGCGACGCATATCTAACGTCACAATTAATTAAGTTATACTTATTTGAAACAAATATGAAGGAGATTACTGAACTGTACGAAGCAGCTTTACCCCATGAAGAGTCATCTCCACAACACTATTAATTACCAAAAATAATAATAATAACATTTCCTGCCCCCCCTCCCTATTTTTATTTTAAATACGCCTCTGATATCAAGGAGGTAGCCTGGTGTTGGCGCAGTGGTTAGGGCAGCGGCTTGGGATCCCAGTGTCCTGAGTTCAAGCCCCATTGGCTGCTGAATTAACACCAGGGGGTTGACTCAGCCTGTCATCCTTCCGAGGTCGGCGAAATGAGTGCCAGTGTACTGGTCCCGGTGTATGCCCCGGTTAGAATAGGTGTACCATATCCCTGTGTGTCGTAAGAGGCGACCAGGGTTGGCGTCAGGAAGGGCATCCGGCCATAAAACATTGCCTCAAGAAAAAGCCTAACCCCTGCACAGCAGGGAAAAATGGCTGTAAAAACGGTCATTTTATTTTTTTTTCTGATATCAAGGAGCTTGCCACACTTTTCTCATCCCCACTCCTCCCCATATACCCCCAATGAAATTGTCCTTTTGATGGATTGAGGGATGTATTTACTCGTGTTGGTGTGGCACGATTGTGCCGAATGGCCTCCTTCATTTACTTTTCTTCTTCTTCCTTGTTTTGTGATTTCATTCACACTTGGCTTGAAACAATACTCGCTATAGTCTTACCTGAACCACTTAAACCTTCATTTTCATCCCACTGCTTTTCATCCTCATTGATCATATGATTCATCATTTTCTGTAATATTGGGAAACTTCAAGTTCACTTCCCTCCTATTCTGTTTCAAAGCCAGTTGGCCATGGTTTGCATTGTTATAATATTGTGATGTCACATGTCAAAGAACATAGTATTTTGCACCAGGTGAAAAACATCTGATTTAATGTTAATTTTTCATTAGTTACCAGACTTTTAGAAGGCAGTCGACAAAAATTTGCATTCTTTATTTTTCTTCTTCTTCTCTTAAAGCGAGATGTAAGAAGTCATTTTCAGCGGTTTATATCTGATTTACATTTTGGTTCTCCTTCATTGTGCAATTGTAATTTACAAACAGTCATGAGCCCTGTTTCAATGTCACAAAGTCTTGCAACAGTCTCTTCCTAATTCTTGCTTGTATTATAGAAATGAGCTGTAAAAATATATTTTATGGCATTTCCAAGGCTTAATAGCTTCCTGACATATTTTGCTTCATCATCAATGAAACATCGTTCTTGCCATTTCAAAAGGAAAGATGTTTCGACGACATTCTCACAACTATTGCACTCGATGATACTTGCCAACCATGAACTATAGGTTGGCAGTCATGGTTCAGTCAGTTCATCCATGAGTTTCCGAACACAGGAACTAGGTACAATCCAGTGTCAGCTCTTTCATGATCAGAGAAGTGGAATAATTGAGTTTTTTTTCTTCTAAATTTATCTCAGACTCAGGGAGGAGTTTGCACCTTTTGCTTATATCACATGCAGGATAAGGATATTAGAAGATATCATTGGACTTTTCCATGAATTTCAAGGACAATAGTGCACACTGGGCAAATCAACACAGTATACCCAGAATCCATTCATCATGAGACATGTGCTGATAGAGAATGTCAAACAGGCCAACATGGAGTGGATAATTAGTTTGTATGTCTGAGAGATCAGCAGTTATTTCATTTGTACCAAAACCAGTGCAATAGTAATGGGAATAGAATCATTCATCATTCTTTAATCTGGTTTACTTCGACCCAAAATTTGTCGGCTGTACTTTTGTAATAATACATTCACACTGAACAAACTACTCTGTGAAGATGATTAACACTGTTAAACTACCTCTGAATGCCAGGTCAGAAAAGAAACGTCAGAAACAATTGCCTCTATATCTCTCTCTTTCCTAAACCTGAAATTAAATTATTTCCCCATGGCCGTGCACCATCATGTACCTGAGATGTAATGATCAGCTCCATTGCCAACAAACAACTTCACACCTTTAAGATTCCACCCACAGTCGATGTGCCAATGCTTCATTTTTTTATGCCATTCAAGGTGAAACCACTATGGTATTATACTTTTTGGCTCCTTATCGTCAAAAGCTAATCTTCCTTTAAACAAGATCAAGTAGTGTGAGGAGTAAGTTGTAATACCTCCATATGAAATAATACATCACTAGCCAAACCCGCGCTCCGCGCGAAGTTTCTTAAGTGAGGGTTCGTGAGGACGTCAATATATCCAGTGTTCACAATGTGATTTATATAATTTCTTTATATACAATGTCTCTTGTTACATTTTTTGTGTCAAATGCACCTTCTGAGGTAGTCAGCATGTGCAGAAGAGGGTTTTACATTACAGACGCTGCTTTCTAGGAGTGGCATTACGCCTTTCAGTGGTGACTGTCTGTCGACAACAGACGTAATGACGTCAGCGAATGACTGATGATGTCATGACGTCATCACGCCTCTCAACGGTGACGTCACACGTCGCCAGGCAAACTAATATAAAAATTAGAAAATCGCCAAAAATTCCCAAACCTGTCCATCTGGCGTGATCTCACATAGCCCATGCTGTACATTGGACCACAGGGCACCCGCATGCTGAAAGTGGCGACAATCCATCCGGCAGTTTCGGAGGAGATACGTCCATAAAATATCCTTAGCGTATTAGTGTAATAATGCACTTCTATTATTGGATTCACACTTTAAATATTTAGCAAATACAAATGAGGAGCGAGAACAGCCAACATGTAGCACCTGATACTTTATCAGAATGATCTTATGTGTGCCACACTTTATTCCACACACAACTTTCGGAAAGTGTCCGTGAAGAAGAAAAAAGCATCACAGGATGAGTTGTCTTTTCTGCAAATTATAAACCTTAACAAATTGATGGCATCCTGGTCTAAGCTGAAAGATATCTAAAACGATTTGGTCAAATTCTGAATGGAGCAGGTCACTCGCTTTCCTGCATGATAAGAACCTCAAGGTCTACTCTTGGCCATGCGATGCTGAAAACTGCAGCACGCAAACCTGCAAGTAAAACCGAAGACCATTTGATAAAATTGACTTGACAGTTCATCAATCGCTGGAGTGTTGTCTCCTAACAGGTTGAAGAGAACTGCTGACAACTCATTCAAAGAGAAGCACTTTTTTAAAGGCTCCATTTTCTCTTGGCAGATTTATATACGCCCATCTTGTAAGGTACCACAAGCAGCATAATGCGTTGATGCTGGGGACAGAAGAACATTGCAAATCTTCCCAGTCCTGTTGAACATTTCTGACGGTTCAATGATAAGGCATCCATCATCAATATAATGTGGAAATGATAAGCTTTGATCTATATGGTTCCTACAGGAACTAGTCATGTGAGCAAAAAAGCAACCATCATCTTGGCCTTGTGAATAAGATGATGATTGCTCATCATCTTCTCGCAAACTTTGAGGTTTATATTTGTTACCCAATGCAGAGATGATACTTAAAATGAAGCACCAGCAATTCTAGCATTTTATCTCCTGTAAAACTTGTATACGGTCCAGATTGGGCATCAAGGCTGGTCCATGATTCCCATCTCCCACCATCACTAACATATATGGAACAAATGTAAAGATTTCCTTTCATGTGACATCAACCATTATATAGTCAAATGCCCGAACAAGACCCACGACTTACCAGTGTATCGATGCTGAAATGCTAATGGGATTCAGCAAACTTGCCACAGCAAAGCAAGATGATTTTAAAAGAAGTGTCAGGTTAAACCCGGGCTGCTATATCATGCACAATTTTGAGTGCAGTAAAATAAAAGGAGGCAGTTTATATACAACTGTCACCTGTACATCATACACCAACCCACAAGATCTATACTAGCTTCTTTGGTCACGCATATCTCAGCACATAACTAATGATGTAGGGATCCCAAGTTCAAATTCCACATTCCATGTTATCTTGTTGATTGTCTCCTCGTGTCCTTGGCACTGATGTTTTTGTCCTACATTTATATTTCATATACAAGCTTCTCTCTGAGCCTCAGACTGAAAAAAAAATACTGCAAAAAGAGAATATCAGAATTGGCATGATACTATCAAAGGATCATATAGGAGGATTTGTCAGTGCATTTGGGTGGAAATGGGACTGATGTAATCCCACTTGTGAGCAAAGTACTTTTTTTCTTTAAACGTTTCAGGAAAAATAATTTGTTGCATTTTATTGTCACAAATGAAACATTTTCCACAAGTATTTGTTCTTTATGCATTCTACAAAATATTATGCCCTGATGTCATGTGTACACCTTCACTCTTTTTCTTTCCACAACGGCAACTTTTGATGAAAAGTACACGTGTTTGGTTTAAGGGGAACCCAAACGCTCAGACCACCTCAACGCTAATCGATCCATTGATACCTTCAAAATGGATATGATGCATCTTTTTCTGATTTTCGAATTACCAAGAAGGTAAATTTGTGATTAAAAGTGAAAATCTTCCTCTTCTTCAGATTAGCCGTGATGTCACACCTGGAAGGAAACCACCGGATCCGTACTGTCGACGGGTTACATCGGAGTACGATTTAACTCAAATGGTGAATAATTGCCGAGTCGATGCATCCATGGTGGTTATAGTAACAGAAACCGGGATGGTTTCATTCTACACCAATGGCCAAAACACCCTATTGTTGCCAGAAATTGGACGAAGATTGTCTGAAATACCCGAGTGTGGATCGGGCTTACAAAATGTTCGCTTTTCTGTTCGAAACATGTGACAACACTGTTATGAAACAACAGAGATGGTTAGCGCTTGTGCTTATCCACCATGATTAAAGAAGGGATGCCATACCCACGATTAAGCAGAAGAAACGGCCGTTGCTTGAAACTAACACCGTCTCTACCCAGCTATCAGTACATGTACATGGGCAATTTCAGTGGTGAATCAAACACTTGTTGCCATTGCCCACCAGATACCACAAGAGCACCTGACTTTTTTTTTCTAATTATCAACACAAATATTCCACAAATCAAGTAAACCACCATCTCTTTGTAGTGGAGAGGAAGTATTACAGTATGTATCATCAGTATGTATCAACTCCTCTGAAATGATTTGACCTAGGATGATAAAACTTTCAGGGTCCCCCACCCCCTCCATCACCACCACTCCTCCACAATCCACCATCACTAATCACCCCCACAATCCCCACCACCATCCCACCCCTCCCCCTCCACCATCAATCATCACCCCCTACAATATGGTGTTCCAGAGTTACAAATCTAATCATTTAAATTTTCATTTTGCATCCTTGAATGAAACTGTGCACCATCAAATCAGGAAATCCACCTTCATTTATGTGGAGGCCAATGTGTCTTGCAATTATAGGTCGTTGAGTGATGGGGAAACACATGTGACTTAAATATGCATTTTACAGGCAATCAGGGACTCACAAAAGGTTTCTCATCTGCAGGGCAGTAAGCTGACATAATTACACACAAAGCCATGGAATTCATTATTGGAACTGACATCATGTCTTCCATTTTCCCAAACAGCCTGATCTTTCATCATCGGTTTACATTATGTTCTGACCACTCACCTTTGCATATGTTGCTGCCTCACTCTCAACAATGGATGGAGGTCTTGCATCTCAAATAAGAGGTCAGGGCTGTCTCTCTGGACATATCACGGGCATTCAACACAGCCTGGCACCCTGCCCTGCTTGCCAAACTTTCCGCTTGTAGAATTCAAGGGCACCTTTTTCCTGGCTTCTTGATTTCCTCCTTTAAAACATTCAACACATACGTCAATGGAACCCTTTCACCTTCTCTACCACTAGTATCTACAGTGTTCCTCAGCAGCATTGTGGACCCATCCATGTTCTTATTCCATCAAGGATCCTTTCTATTGCTTTTTTCCTCTTTGTAGATGACTTCTCATGATATCGTACAATTCCACATCCCACTGAGAGATTGGCAACAGCAGCTTTCCTCTCAGCTGACTTGTAAAGTATCAAATTATGGTCTAACACTAAGAACATTAATTTAAATCCAGGAAAATGTTGGATTCCCACTGTCTCCGGAAGCAGCATTAAACGGATCCCCACCTATCTATTTTCATAACCCACCACTGCCTACAGGTCAGTCTTAAAAACTTTTTGGCATCACCATCTGCTGCAACAACTCTTGGACAGACCATATATCAAAGCTGGCTTGCTAATCCAGCCGTAGACTCTGCCATACCAAGGCCTTCTTGATAAAAGTGATGTTCTCACAGCCCACATGGCCTTTGTCCACAGCTCAATGGAGTATTCCTATAGGTTGGCACACATGTTTTAAGGCTGTCTTTGCTTGATGCTGTGGAATCCAAAGCTCTCACCTCATAGAGCATTTCATTTTCCACAAAGAAGCAGAAGCACAGAGCCTTCTTCTCTCTCATCGCAGACAACTTTGTGTCCTTTCTGTTTTCTACCACCTATCCTCAGGTCTTTCTGGCTCTTCTCATTCATCTTTCCATCCCTCTTCAGTCTTTCCATGTCTTCCAGCAATCCACATCTTGTGAAGTTGCAAAGTACCATGCTCACTGCTCACCTCCACATTTTTCCTGCTTGTCGAACATCCTTCCTCAGTCTGTTCATTCCCACACTTGCCCCCAGGAGGGCTTAAAGTTGGCACAGCACCACCACCTCAGGTCAACATGCAGTACCTCCATACCAATCATCTTTTTTTATCCTCATTAACACAACCATCCCCATTTATATGAAGCTTGCTATGTTTCCTTCATTTTCTCTTTCTTCCTCCTTTTCATTCATAGCACCCACGTGCTGTTCAACTGCACCACTGTTAATGCATTGCATTCTACCGTTTGTCTCCTCACTCTTCTATGAGCCAAGACTATCTTACTAAAATACGCAATTTGCTGTCTGTCTGTATGTGTCGCTGTATTTTTTGCTTTTTGTCCGTGATGCATTCGGTCATTACTTATCCAATCACAACCAAACTTGACAGTAACACGAAGGGTCACACGACAGAGGTTGTGATGATTTAACTTGCCCCCTCCCCAAGGGGGATTTGTGCCTTGGGTGAACTCCATGTTGAGGTACATAATACGTTGTTATGGCTCTCATTGGGGCACACCTTCCGGATGTAAATATTATTCTAACCAGAAACAATTGAGTCAATTCTGTCCAACATACAGTTACGTTTTTAAACAGTCGCTATTCAACAGAAGAAGTTTGGAGGAAGCGCGACATGCTTGAGGCATTCTATACTTATCACATTGTCCTCAGACAAATGGATTAAAGCCGTCTCGACTTGCTAGGTCTCTAAGTAAGCGGCAACAATCTTTACTTAACAAAGCTGCTTGCACGAGTCTTTACGCATGAATGATGAATCCCATTGTCTGTCCAATTTTTCTCGCCATCACATTATATGTGGACTGTATATGGATTGTTTATAACATATCTTGGGGCCTCTCTCGGCCATGGTTTCATGCACGATATTGTCACCGACACCCTCACAGCCGAATTGTGACCTTTATTTGATACATAACCAAAATTCTGAAGTTCAATTGCATTGTTTAATACTATCCAAAGGGGAATTTAGAGAAAGTTTGATGTACTTATACGTGGGTGGTGTTTCGGCTAACAGTTGCTGGTCCATACACCTATCACTACTATTATAACCAGTTATCCAGTTCCGTTAAGTCGTGGCCGATTTCTGGTGACCTTCATGATCAGAACTCTCCAAACATCTCTATCCTACACTGTTTTCCAAAGCTCTGGCAGAGACAGCTTGGGTGCAGCCTTTACCCCATCCATTGGGGGTGTGTTCCATAACCAATCAGCTTGCTATCGCTTGCCATGCCAGCCGTTCCTTATCAACCATTTTGTTTGGAGTGCTTGTTTAGGTGCTTAAAATGAAGTGAGGCACAAGCTAACCACCCCTTCTGAACACGTCGATCTTCTCAATTGACAAGATTTTAATCTCTTTTTAGGTTTAAATAAAGACCAGCCTTTTCACTTTCCTTCTTCACTGTCTGCAGCAGTTTCATCAAGTCCTCTTTACTTTCTGCTAACAGAGTGGTATCATCAGCATATCATATCTTGGGTTGTTGATACATCTTCCTCCAATACCGACTCCAGCATCTATGACTCTATGTCATCCAATTTGTATTTTTTGTCCAAACTATTATAACCACAAATTAATTGGTCAATTCCATGCAATGATAAAACAATAAGACGGGGGCTGGCAGGATGACCTTGAGCAATGCACACTCTCCTCTTAGCTGTTTAGCCTGAGTTTAAATCCCGACCCAGCTGTCATCTTGGTGTTTCACAGGCAGGGTGATGCATAAATGTGTGCTATTTCTTGGACAGATGTCTGCCAGCATTAATTGTGGACTTTAAAGATCCCACGGTCTCCTTCTTGGTGGTCGTACGGCAGCTTAGCTGCAGGGTAGCTATTATTTCTTGAAGTGTGACTGTGTCGCTGATGTAGTGCCCCTCTACCAGTACACACACTGGAACTGGTACTCATTTCGCCGACCTCGGAAGGATGACAGGCTGAGTCAACCCCCTGGTGTATTAATTCAGCGGCCGACGGGGCTTTAACTCAGGACCCTAGGATCCCAAGCCGCCACCCTAACCACTGAGCCAACACCAGGCTGGTCTCCTTCTTGATGAGTAGGTGAGCTATCGGTGGCACCCTGAACAAATTACAAATTCCTGCACTTCTACTTTGTCGAACATAATTGAATAATTGTGGCCATTAAACAAGGATATTGTTGCGAATTCGCGCCCGCCGGCGTGCGAGCGGCCACGTAACTCGAATCGCAGCACGTCGCCCACCGGACGGACAATTCTGTCGTGACCCTCTCGGACCAACGCCGGGAGCTAGTCACGGGTGGGCCTTTCGGCCTCACCACAATCGTGCCAATCGGCCCCCGCGTGGGATAGGGTTGTTCGCCAAATTCGACCTACCTAAGTACCCACACGGAGGGTAGACCGGGCGATCGCACCTCGCCGCAGGTCGACTCCGGACACGGGCCACTTAAGCAACCCGTTCCGTACTATCGGGATAACCGAGCGGTGTTATCGTCGGCCTCGACGGTTCCGATTAATTATCGGGCGTATTAAGCCCACTACCAACCCTTTACGTGAAGCAAGATGGAGATTCAATTAAAGAAAAGACGAAGCGAAACGGGAAAAACAGTTCAACATAATGCACATTTATTCCACGGCACACGGAGAGCACACATATACAATTACAACAATTATGCACCAAAAGCAGATGTAACAAAAGAAACACAACAATGCAGATGTACTACCGACTACGCGAGCACACGGCAACACTTACACAGTTTTACTTTACAGACGGCGCCGACAACACATTTACTCAAAAGCAAAAGAAAAGGGCCACCCTCAAAGACAAGGGGACAGACGGGGCCTGTGGGCCGCGAGACCGGGTGGATCCTACCCGTGTCTTGTAATGAGCCGCAAATGTCGCGGCGCCCCGACTCCGCGCTCCTTCGCGGGTTTCGTTGGCACTGCTTGGAGTGGGGTGGGAACGGGGCCCCCTTTTCGCACTATCTCAGCGCGGGGGGAAAAAAGGGGGAATTGTTGATGCTCTGGGGAAAGAGGATAGCTGGCTTGCTTGGGTCCCGCGACGAGCGACTCCACTGCGACCTCGACCACGCTCCAGGCTTCCCCTCTCTGCAGCTCCCCGACAGACTCTGAACCCCGACAGACTGCCACTCTCCAGACCCGACTTGAGTCACGGCTCCACAGACTGCTCCTCTACAGACCCGACTTGACTGTCTCGACCTTTTCTCCAACTGCTTGCCTCCAACTCTTCTCCAAATCGCCTTGACCAAAAACGAACTAAATTCACCCTGCGCTCGGCGCTTTATAGTCTGGCAGGAGAACCCATATGCAAATTTCTGGATCAGAACGAGCTCGGGGGTGGAGCCACGCTCGCCCATTGGACAGAGAATAAGGGGCCTGAGTCTCCCCTGATCCTCGAATTTGCATATATCGATTCTACTCCGACGCGCCTGGAGGCGGGGCCAAACTACCTCGCGCTTGCTGATTGGACGGATCAGAAGTGGGTGTGTATCATTCCTGATCCGACTTCTCCTTGGAAAGGCCGCACTTTGCACCCGCGGCTTGGCGCGCGTCCCGCACGAGGCCAGGACTGCCTGACGCTCGGTGCCCACAAGCGGTGCGGGAATGGCCGCAGAAGGAGAGGCGAAGGTGGTGGAGGGTTTAAAGTGGTGGTCCATGGCCACGGCGACGCTTGGAATGGCGGTGACGCGATGTTTGCGGGAGCGAGTTGTGAAGGTAAAGGTCGTGGCTGTTGGCGTTGTTGTTGTTGTGAAGCGGCGTTGTGGTTGGTGGTTGTTGTGAAGCGGCGTTGTGGTTGGTGGTTGTTGTGTGATGGCGGTTGAGACGTGGTTGGTTCAAAATAAAGATAGAACAGAAAAACGGCTATCTTAAAGGGTCGCAGCCCGAATGAATCACATTTATTCCCTCAAAACAACGGGTTTGGGGTTAACTACACATGTACTTACAGAGATATCTCACCTACGGGACCTGAATGGTGGTTTGCAAATTTCTTCAACCGCAACAATATTAACAAAATCTCACACTCTCACTATGTCTCTCTGAAAGGACCATTTAGAACCCCCCCCCCCATGTCCATCTTGTATTCCCCATGTTCCCCACCCCATCCCTCTCCCTTCCACAGATCTCCTAATGTCTCTGTTCCCCACTTAACTGTTTTGTCCTTCCCACTCCCACCCCTCTTGTCTCATGCCCCCCTTACTGTGCGTTGTGTGTTAGCTTCCATACGAGCCTCGACATGGTATACAAACAAAAAAACCCGCTGTTGGCATGGTGTGCACGCACACGTTATCTCCTCCCCCCCTCCCCACCCCCCTCCTGAGCTGGTGTTGTAAGCCATGGTTGCAGAAAGATACCAACAGTATTTTGTTTTACATCCACATTGTTATAGATTGCACAGCTAGCTAATTATACTATCCTCGGTCTGGCATGCTAATGGTATTTCATCATCTGCTGCTGTCATACCATAGTGGAAAGTTGAAAGTTGTATTCAGCTATGCTGAAGCTTTGAAGCTGGTAGCTCAATCCAAGCATTGCACAAGGTGGTCTCATTGTGTCGTATGATTATAATGTCCCTTGCCTTCAGCTGCCTTATTCAAAAATTGAAGGTACAAAAAAAACCTCCAATCATTTTATATTGAACTGGATTGTACATATTCCATGAGTATTCATAATAAGTGCAATTTTTTTTATTCATGTTAATTCCGTTTTGAAATGTGATGATTGAGGATTGCAAAACTTTTAATTTTTTCATCCACGAAAATCCTACCTACTTTGTTCAGTAGGATTTACTTGTCACTGCCAGTTGTTTTTGCAACCTCTTTATTCCAAAATCCTCTGGTAGTCTACTCTGACACAACACTGTCTGGCCAAAAAAAGAAAAATGGCCTCACAAGCGGATGCATCATTCTAACGCATCCCACAGATGGTTGATGAGGCTATGAATTTGGATTGCCAGAAAAAATGTGTTGTCATTGTCATGACAAATATCCTCTAAGGTCTAAACCATTCACGTACAATATGGGCCTGTTGTCATTTTCCTTGTTTTTCTCACTTGTATCATTTGTACAAAAGTCTCCTGCCACCAAAAGCTTATGCACATATCCTGGTACATATATTGAGTGGAAATGCATGTGTTTATCTCTTCGATTTCTTTAATGGCTTCAATAAATCCCATGGTTTTGGGGGTAGGCCATGGGGAAAGTTTGCCCAAGTCTTCACGATTTGGTGAGGCAGGCCTCACATGCAGCCAGAGCTAATTTTGGCAGGAATTTGTAATTTTTAGTGTGCCTGTGATGGCATGCCTCCTCTTTTCGAAAAAGACATCAAGAACGATCCACGGACTAATGCTGGTAAACAGGTCCCTAGTTTAACCTCCATCCAATGGACAACGCACTTTGTGATAGAACCAACTTCCTCTGTAGAGTATGCGGCACCAATCCGGCAGTTTATATAAACCCCGAGAATTGAATCCAAGGTAGATGGCTCAAAGTTAAGTCCTCTACTTCAGCATCATATTTTCGTCCCCAAAACACGTCTTCTTCATTTTGTATGTTTTCTGTGACTTGCTGCTGTAGCACATCTTTCCTGTCTTTCAACAAATTATACCTGGAATCAAAGATGTACCAGGGATCAATCTGTTATGGCCTGCTTCTGATCGAAGTTGTGATATTTGAAAGATAATTTCAGGAAATGTTTTAGAAATACCAAAGAAACTGTCACACAAGGATACAAACAAGTAACTTTTGTAGAGGAAGAGGCCATTCGACCTCTCATGCCTGCACTGCACCAAACCCAGTGTCCATCAACCATCCACACACAAGTTACCTCCAAGTGTTGCCAATATCCACATACCCCTTTATGTCTAATGCATCCAGGTACCTATCTAATTCCCATTGAAACCTATCCACCCCTTTCACTGCCACTGTCCTTCCATGCATTCCTCTCTTGAGGGGCATTTTTATTTGTGTACTGACTGCAGTGACAGATGAGCTGGTTGTAAAGAGACAATATAATTAACCTATTATCGTTACTCTGATCCTTGTTTCCCCTTACAATTCTTGTGTAATTGCTGCATAAAACTCTCAACCATCTTACACAGGTCTAGTGGATCAGATGACATGTCACATGACGTCTTACATTTGCATACACTGTCGACTAAAAGATGTTCTTTTTAAATGTTAATTCTGTAACATTGTGGCCAAACAGTAAGTAGCCTGACACAACCTGAGTCAATGACAGCTTTTGGACTATTTGATGATGAAAATAGTTGAAGTGTAGTGCAGTAAGTTACATTTGTATTGCATGCTGAAGTTGGATTTTCAAGCTTCTGTTTTCTATTCAGTGATGATAATAGTTAATAAAATATCCCAAAGTTGTTTCCGATTATATTTATGATAATCATTGAGAGAAGGAATTAAGCTATTTAAAAGTTGTGATTTCTAAGCCTCATGCAATAATTGCAATAACTTCAAGCCGCACTTTCCTGTGTTATACCACATGTTATACCACATACATCATGGTGTAGTAAACACTATTGGAAAGAAGGAATGGAAACACAATGTTTTACTGAAATAGGTTGAATCAAACTTGGTGGCATAATGTTTAAAGTGTCTGCTCTGAATCTGGGAGGTCGATAGTTCGAACCCTCGTGGAATCATCCCAAAGAATTTATAAATGTTAGGTGTTGCTTCCTTGCTTGACATTCAACATAGTCAAACAACTATATGTTAGCAATCATAGTGCAGGCTTTGATGTGCCTAATGTCCTTTTTCTGCCTTAAAGTTGCTTGTAACTGAACTCGTATATAATGTTCATTATGGCATTGAACAACACAAAGTGAATAAATGAACAGCTTTTGTGCAGTTGGAAAATTACGACTGCACTCAAAGGATTAAGTTTATTGTTGTTGGGAAGACTAAATATTTAGCACCTCCATCTCCTTCTCCACATCTTAATTGTTGAATTATATTCTTCATTTTAAGGGCATTATAATAAGGTTTTATATATGTATATATGTATATATACATATATATATATATATATATATATATATATATATATATATATATATATATATATATATATCTTATCTATTCTATTTTTATATATATATATATATATAAAGTAGTAGTGTATGTTTGTTTGTCCTCTTATAACTCGAGAACTACGCATCCCAGAGCAAAAATAAGGCATATTCAGAATCAGCGCGTCTCAGAGGTATGACAGCACACCTTAGACGTTTAAAAAAAAATCGAAAAAAAAATCGTCGATTTTTTTTGGGCCCGTTTCAATTTTTCTGCCACAATTGATTGATTTTCCGCATCGCGACTTTTTTTATTCATAATCTCATCAAAATAAGACAAAGATAGACCAGTGGATGGACAGACCAGTGAACGTTTACAAAGTTTCTGATCAAAATTTGACTTTCTGATTTTAGATGCCCCGAAAAAGGAAGAACTCCATTGGTCCCAAGGCAGTTGAAGCTAAGCGAAAACACACTAAGAGACGGCAGGAGACTGAAGAGGAGCAAGATGCCAGGCTAAATGAACAGGCACAGCAGCAACAGCAGCAGCGACAAAATGAGACTGAAGAGGAGCGGTCAGCAAGGCTCAATGAACAGATTCATCGGCAACAACAGCGGTGAGCAAATGAGACTGAGGAAGAGTGTGATGCAAGACTTGAGGCAATGCGTCACCGCACTGCAGAAGCACGAGCACTGGGCCGAGCACAAGAGCACAACAATGCCAACAGGGTGGCATTCATGTATGACCCGGTTGACCCAACAACTCATGCAGACATCGGCCGAATGGACAAAGTCTGCACCCACTGCTCTGCTTACAAGTTCAAGGGAGAGACCAAGGGTGTGTGCTGCAACGATGGTAAGGTCGTCCTTGAGCCCTCTCCTGCCCTTCCTCCCTTGCTGAAGGAACTACTCTCAGGCGAAGGTCCCCTCAACAAGCACTTCATTGACAACATTCGGACATATAATGGCAGCTTTGCGATGACGATCTTCGGGCACAAGGAAGCTGAAGTCCAAGGCTGGAACCCAAGCTTCCAGATCCAAGGTTAAGCGTTCCACCACATTAGCAGCTTCCTCCCATCTGAAGAGGGCCAGCCAAAGTTCCGACAGGTCTACTTCCTGGACTCACACACCAAGGAGCTGGCTGCCAGGAACCACAGCAGCCTAAAACCACACATCCTTGAGATGCTCACAAAGTGGTTTCATGAGAATAACCATTTGGTCCATGAGCTCAAGACTGCAAGAGATGTACTTACAGAAGGAGGCAACTCTGAAGAGCACCAGAGAGAACAAGCTACTGCAAGGAAAGCACACACGCCGCTCCAATGCTCAGTCTGCACCAGAAGTCGCCATCCTAATGGACAATGAGCCAACAGAACCCAGAGACATTGTCTTCAGACTTCGCGATGGGGCACTTAAAAGGATCAGTGAGCTGCATGCATCTCAGGATGCACTCCAGTATCCCATCGTGTTCCCATATGGAACAGATGGTTACAGCATCCATCTCATGGCCAGGACTGCTACTGGACAGGATGGATGAAAACTCACACAGCTGCAGTACTTCAGCAACCACATCATGGTGAGAGAGGGCAACCACATACAGCAGATGCAACGACTCTTTCAGCAGTTTCTGGTCGATGTCTACTGCAAGATCGAGACAGAGTGACTGGGCTTTATCCACCGGGAGCAAAATAACTTGCTTGCTGATAACTACGCCAACCTCTGTGACAGCCTCATGAGCACTGATGACGAATGCTGACATCGACTAAGAAATGTGAAATATGTCCAAATTAAATGTGATATATAAATGTGATATATATTAAGCACCACAATTTACCCCTTTCTTTTTCCTATTTTTTTCCCCGGGCAACGCCGGGTACTCCAGCAAGTCTATAATAAAGACACATCTCTGTGGTTTTTCTGTGATGGGACTTTCACAAAGTGATTCTACAGCATGATGAAAATTGGCTTTGGTCGTCTTAACAAGACAGCCTTGTCTGGTTGAAAATGGCAGAGGCAATACATCATAATTACTTGAAGATTGATCTTTCAAACCTTTCGCACGACAACTAACCTCATCATCATCATCAACATTGGGTCGATCGGAATCGGACATGACAGACAATCTTCTTCCATCGTTCTTTTCTCGCTACTGCTTCAGGGAGGTCACACCTGTTGATTTTGGTGTCGCGTTCCAGTCTATCAATGTAAGTAGTAGTGGGACAACTAACCTCACCAGAAGATTTCTGTCCATCTTGAGGGCAACCTCTCTCTCCCTCGAAATGAAGGTTTTCCAGTTTTACACGTTGGTGAACATCTTCAACTTTAACCTCTTCATCTTGGAAAATATGTCAACTTTTCCTTTTTGCAACTTATCACCAACATACTGACAGAAAGCAAAATCACCAATCATTCTAGCCATTTCCAAATCTGATGCAACCTCCCATGAAGTGACAACCCCTAAAGAAATTTGAACAAGCTCCTCTTGCTCATAATTAAATGGATTCGTCCAGAGATTTCAATAAGTCACTTGAGCCAAGACTGAAGTTCCTAGGGTCAAGTCTCAAGTCTTTGAAAACATCTGTGTTCTTTGAGGGCAAGTCTCAAGTCAAGATTCAAGCCACCGTGGCATTACTTCAACTTGTGTCAGGTTCCCCATTTCCTTAGAAATCATGGAGTACAAGCTTTCAAATAATTAAGACACAGGGCTTCGTTTATTGCAACGTATGTTCTGAAAAGCTATTTAACTCGTTTTCTTTATCATCTTCAAACAGTGGACATTTTTTACTTTGTTCCCAGCAAAAATAAATTTATGTTAAATTTACCTCTCACATCTAATGTACCTACTTGAACAAATGTACATGAGATGAGTGATTAACCACGAATTTTTATGACACCCAACCGAGCCTTTTTATGGCCGAATTCTTGAAATTTTTGCATCTGAATGATGCCACTTTGGGAACGTTTACCGCCATCATGAATAAATGAAAACCACGTAAGTGCAGCCTATAACCAAGCCTGGTGGTTGGCCATCAGCACATGCATGGACTGTAAGGAAGGAACGGGAAAGATTATTTTCATAATTTACTTGTATATTTATTATGTACGTTAAAATGAAAAGCATAACTTGTGAACTTCAATTGTTGTCTTTTGAGATACCGTACCTTTTTATGTTTTCCTTTTAAATAAATAGGTCGTGATATAATTAATATTTATAGATGAAGTTGAAATAATCTAAGTCAACTGACATATTTCAATCATCACAAAATATTTTTTTGGGTCGGGGCATACACAGGGATGAATGCCACTTTTGCTCTCAAGAATCCTATGAGTGCATGACAATTCGGATTACAAGGAATTTACTCTGAAGAATGCCACGTTTTCAAGAGGGAAATAGACAAAAAGTTAAGTAACTTATGACCTAAAGATCAATTTGTGAGAATTTCATTAACTACCGAGGCAAAGAGCACATATCCCACTTACTGGACAGATTTTGGTTCTATGTCCCATGGTCTACATGTCATGCAGAGGTAACATCTCCTGCCTTCTTCTACCACCCACACTGTTTTCAGTCTACACAGTGCCAGGGTCAAGTGAGCCTGTGCCGAGATTGATTGAGCTCAACGTTATTTAGCCACATACTGTACACTTAAATACAGTGTGGCACCAAACTGTCAAACCTCTCCAAGTGGTTGTGGAGTGAAGAAATCCCATAAGGTTAAGATATTAGCAGAGAAAATCGTGATTTTTGACAAGTTGCGTGGTGGGATAAGTGTAGTGTTGGTTGGCCATGAGTATCATGTTAACGATTCCAGCATACACACCATTCGTTCAAGTGAGGATAAGATCTGTGCTAGTGGGAAAGTTTTGGCGCCTATAAATGCAAAGGCGTCGAAAGTTCCTCAGAGATATCGTCTCATTGAAAAGATGGAAAGGTTACTGAGTGTGTGGCTCAATGATCAAGTGAACAACAAGGGTTCGGTGGGTGATGGCGTGGCCATATGAGAGAAAGCGCGTTACCGATATGAACATGTGATCGCCATTGAAGATTTAAGAAGTGATCCCTCAGCCTCAAACAATTGATGCCCTATGCTAAAAACTTAACCCCAACCCAACAAATTTATACACCGGTGTATGTATCGGTAGGTATTCATTGTGAGATTTTTATTAACAAAAAAGGTAAATAATATTTGTTCGTGTGTTATGTTTCGCAACTGCATTCCCCTTTCCCAATTAATCCCATAAGGTCTTAAGCTTGTGCAACGTGGTTTTTCCACACATGAGTCATCACTTGCAATTTGAGTCACACATTAACTGGTATATAACCGTTACATTTCAGAGTCACAAGTGGATGAAAATGCACTATGTTGCCGTGATAATGTCCTAACAAGGACGAAACCGGCCGGTAACTGCACTTTTTATTCACTTGTGACAGCTTCTGACATTAAATTACATGTATATATAAAACGAAAAACACAGTCCGTGAAGCCATCCTTCTGCGAAGCCGTTTGACTATGTGTTTATTAATTACGTACTGTTTGAACGTCAATTGAACCCTGACTACACTAACTTCTGTTAATTACATACTATTGGTATGTGCCTTTTAAACTTTTTGACTCTTTAGACTGCTGAGACCCTTTAGACCTTTGAAGACCCTTAAGACTCCTGAGATCCTTAAGACCCCTATGATCCTCAAGACCCTCAAGACCTCTTTTACCTTTAAGACACTTTAGCCACCTATAGATCCCTTCACCCCAAGAACCTTTAGACCTTTACAACCCTGAAGCTCCTTTGACCCCTTCGACCTCAACACCATTTAGACCCCTTACACCCTTCATACAGATTAGACAGCGTGGACACTTGACCATTTAGAGCTTTTGACCACTTGGACCTTTTTCAACTACAAATAAATATAATATCACCAATTTTACAAATAAATTTGGACAAAATAAATGTTTGTATTATGATTGGTGTAAATCATGACAACAAAGCAACTCTCATGCAGTCATTATCCTTAGTTAAAACAAGCCTGGACCTGAAGCATCATGTAGTGAGATGAGCATAGTGAGCTGATCCACATTTGTATCTGCATATACATATACATAAACATATACTGTAAGTTTATGCATATGTATGTATTTTTGTATGCATGTACTGTGTGTGTGTGTGTGTGTGTATGTGTGTGTGTGTGTGTGTGTGTGTGTGTGTGTGTGTGTGTGTGTGTGTATGTATGTGTATATATATATATATATATATATATATGTATATATATATATATGTATATATATATATATATATATATATATATATATATATATAGATATATATATATGTATATATATGTATATATATATATATATATATATGTATATATATATGTATATATATGTATATATATATATATATATGTATATATGTATATATGTATATATGTATATATATATGTATGTATATATATATATATGTATATATGTATATATATATATATACATACATATATATATATATACATACATATATATATATATATATATATATATATATATATATATATATATATATATATATATATATATATATATATATATATATATATACACACACACACACACACACACACACACACACACACACACACACACACGGTGTTTAAAAAGTAACAGTGCACTGAACAAAATACTTGCGTTTCATGTGTTCGCTCATGTTTGCTTATGGTTCATGTGGTCACTCAAGTGAGATATCCATGATCGGACAATAAATACTTTTTTTCTGAAAGAGTTATCCTTTTGCACAAGAGGTGTTAAGTTTCCACTGCACTGTTTATTTAGAAACACCTTGTATTAAGCTACTTTATATCAAAAAAAAATTAAGTACAGTCAGTAGTGTACAATCTCGGTGAAGACGAACATTTGTTAAGATGACTCTGAAGAGAAACCTACACAGTTGTTTTAATGAGCCAACTGTATACATTGGAAAAAATTCATAAGAAAAATTGGAGTGGTAATAATTTTGCTCAGATAAAAATGCTACAAGAAGCCCACAAAACCTGAAGTCTAATATTATTGCACCTTTCGAGATCACTGACCCATTATCTTATAACTTCCAAAGGATAAGAGTATTTCCTGCCCACCTTGTAATAGAATTAATAGATTTTGGGGAGACCTGACTTGGCAAAAAAGTGAGCAGTAAAACATTGTGATAGATTATTACAAAATCATTTCATCAGTTGATACCGCAAAGGTCAGTATTGTGACAGTGGCCTTTGTTACCCAGATGAGCGATTTCTATAAAAGCTTCTCAAATAGGATTTCTCAGTTTGAATTTGTCACAAGGTCAGAAAGTAAAGCAAAAAGCAGAGGGAAGAGAACACACATGCAAAATAAGTTTGGATGATTGAGGAGAATGAGTCACCCAATGTCAAATTAAGTTTATAATTTAGAGAAATGTGGGGATCGGATTCACGGAGCATTGGTAGAGAAACTATGGAGAAATTTTGGCAACATGTATTGAAATAGCAATGCTTTACAGTACAAGTACATTTTGCAGGAAAAGACTTATAAATAATTTTCAAATATTTGGTACAAATATGAGAATGTTTAATAACCATAAAGAATGATGATTTTTTTTGATATTTTGAGCAATGAGGGTCCATTTTTAAAAATGGAGTTTAATATATATATATATATATATATATATATATATATATATATATATATATATATATATATATATATATATATATATATATATATATATATATATATATATATATATGTGGAAGTATATTGCTCCAAGTGATTGGCATGTGCCGTTTTGCAAATTTCTGTTTATTTTGTTTCAGATTTGGTTGATAGTGAGATTATGCAAGTTTTATAAAGCAGAGGTGAGGAGGGTTGGATTTGTGAAGTGCCGTGGGGACGGGTTGTGTGGGGCAGGAGGGGGTCATCCCAGGCCAAGATGGAATAAGCTATGATGGGCATAAAGGGAAAGGACTTTTTACTTTAGAAAGGAGGCAATTACAACAGCATCTGATATTAATGTTTGAGATAATGAAGGGTTATGATGTAATGAAGGAATAAGTAGAGAAGAGTTGGTTTTTTTCCTGCAGAATTGAAAGTGATAGGACCATGGGCCACAGTTTGAGAATATAGAAGATGAGAGTTAGTGTGATATTAAGGTTGAGGTGTTTCACTCAGTGGGTGATTAATGCAGGGAATGGTCTCCCTGGAAAGGTGTTAGCAGCAGAGCCAGTAGATGGATTTGAATGAGAATTGGATTGGTACCTTTAAGCAGTGTGAATGGAGGGGTAGATGAGTGTTGGCAGGCTTGACAGGCTTAATGTCCTCCTCCTACATTTATGATCCCTGTAACACTCACTGTGTGATACTTAACCTGCTTTCACTGTCTCGGTGGTGAATATCAAAATCCACTTGTTTATTTCAATCTTTGTACCAGAGAACGAACAAATATGGCCATGTAGTGGCATTTGTCAGGGAGATACATTAACCAAATACAGGCGATGTCTGGGCGCATGCATAATAGCAATAGTAATAATAATAATAATAATAATAATAATAAGAAGAAGAAGAAGAAGAAGAAGAAGAAGAAGAAGAAGAAGAAGAAGAAGAAGAAGAAGAAGAAGAAGAAGAAGAAGAATAAAATGGTTAATTCAATTCTATATATTGTAATAGCATGTCAAAATTCACGTGAATTGCATCGTAAAATAATAATTAAACAGCAAAAAAATTGATCATTAAAAATAAATTGTTTTAAAGGACACCATAATTACTGTATATCATGAACTGCTATATCTGTAGCAAAAAGGGTTATGGCCACCTATTTAAACGTGTACAAAATGATACACTTAGAAACGACTGCAGAGTGAAGTCATAAGCCTTTTAAAGCCATACCTTTTATTCTTGAACGTTCTTCATAAGTAACAAGAGTGAAAAAGACACCAGAATACATCCCTAAAGTACCAAGTCGAGAGATCGCAAAATTGCCAATTTGTTAATCCTCGGAATTGTTGATAAATGTCATCCAGCTGAGCACAATAATGGCTGAAGCAACTGCAATGATTCCAATGGAAAGAAATAACATTTTCTCTTGGGGATTGTACCTACACCAAAATAAACAAAAAAATTTAATCGGATAGAAACAACAACAATACAACCATTAAAAAACAAGAACAAAAAACCAGAATGCCCACATTTTGCACAATTGGGGAGTTTAAACCCGAAGAGGAAGAGTGGATTCACTTTAAATGTGAATCACTTTATATAGGGCGGATTTAGCACTATTTTGCTGCTAACGACATTATGAGTGTAGATAATAATCAATGAGCGATACTGCTGAGTGTTTGCGGTGCGCCAACTTACAAGCTTATGTCAAGCTTGTTCGCACTGAGTAAGTTGGGTGGTGTCCTCTTATCGGAACTGATTTATATCGTCGAACAACACCGAAATCCAAAGCCATCAGTGATCGTGCAGCACTACAAGCGGAATAGCTGCAGCCTGGAATGGGGTGAGTCCATTTCACATTCCATATCAGCCTAACATAAATTGACTGAATGGTGTGAATATGGAGGTAATCTCGAGGAAATGCTACTTGATTGGTTGGTTTGTGTTATCGAGTTACTTCATGTGGGTAACAAATCTGACAACAGAGATGGATTTGAATCCACTTTTCATTTTAAAATATGAACTAAAGGCCCGGTCACACCTTGACGTTTTAGCCAACGTATGCCGATTTTTGAATTTTTTTTCTAAAACGCTGGCACACGTTGAATACGTTATGGGTAAGTTTTGATAACATTGAGAGCACGCTGAAAAACACTGCCATACGTCGTTGTACGCTGGCTTTAAACGTTGTACTTTTTGGTTGTCCTCAAATTTTTTCATGCTTGAAATTTCACGACTTATGCCGGCATATGACTCACACGTTCCGCTACGCTGGCCACAAGTTGTATGCACGGTCTGCGATCGTTGACAGACGTCAACACATGCTACTTGTAAGTTAATCATAAGTTGAGACACGCCGAGGTAATGTATAGCGTACCCGAAACTTATTTCTAACCTATGATTAACGTGTTGTTGGCACGTTACGCGATCGTTGCCACACATCGACAGACGTTACTTTTAAGTTACTCATAGGCTGAAAGACGTCGGTATAATGGATCGTCCTTGCGTCAGCGTCCACGGCCAGGACACTTATTTGCAGCATTCTTCAAACATTTTCTTTGGCATGACGAGGATGTTCACACTTCGATGTCTAGCTTGGCTATGATTCCAATTGTCCATCGGCAGCGTCTATTTAAAATAGTCGAGTTTGAGCGTTTTAACACGTTCAGAAGAAACGCTTCAAATTTCCAAACCCCAGCGTCAAAAAACAAAGGCGAGTGACAGCAATTTAAATCGTTCATTGTAAACAATGTAAATAGTTGAGTGGTACCGTTTAAAAGTCGTTGAGTGTAAAAAAAATCCAATTGTTGAGCGCAAGCGTCTACTTTCAATCGTGGAGATGCAGTCATTTAAATCGTTGAGTGGCAGCCTATGAATAACAAACCCCACATCACCAGCAAAGATAAACTGCCGTACGATATGGATAAGTTAGGCTATCGTTGGGCATAGTTTGTGAACGCCGGCTTCACGATAATTATTCGTTGGTATATCATATCTATAAGTAATCAAAGCGCTCTATGCATATTATTAGTTCATTGTGCATTTGTCCAACCCGTTATGAATAGACCTAAATCGTAAAAACAAGCTATAGCTCATTGTTGAAAAAGCCCCATAAAAAATTAGCCGCGAAGAACTTCGAACAATGGTGAAAAGATGTCTCCTACTCGTGGACACGCGGACGCAAGGACGATCCATCATAACCCACACCCTCCCCCTCACACTCACCTACTACTGCCAACATGAACAAACTACTACTAATACTAATACTAATACTGATACTGATACTGATACTGTTACTGCTGACATGGACATCGACTCAAAAAGGACTCGAAAACACTGTTGGATTCCCCTTTTATGAGCAGCATTTTTAAATACCAATTCCCAAAACCGCTGGGAACACGTCTTTATATGGCAGTTGTAAGTTAGAAACACGTTCATTTATTTTTTTTGTCGACCGGAAGACGTCATTGGAATACGTCTACATACGTCGATGTGTGTTGGGACTACGTAAAGAATTGGTTCAAAGCACGTCAAACATAAGTTAGAAATAAGTTTCGCGTAAAAAAGACATTACCGCGACGTGTTTCGACTTATGAGTAGCTTATAAGTAGCGTTTGTGGACGTGTGTAAGCGTCCACATATCGTGTGTAAAACTTATCCCCATCGCATGAGGAACGTGTGTCATACGCGGAGTACGTCCAAAAATTTTGAACATGTTTAAAATTTATTGACGTACTTTACTTACTACGACGTATGATAGCGTGCTTTAGCGTTCTACTCTCGTATACCAAACTTACTCATACCGTATTTGACGTGCCCCAACGGTTTAGACACATTTTTCTTAGGTCGCCATACGCTGGCAAGATCGCCAAGGTGTGACCGCGATGTTGTCACTTCCATTTCTACGGCAGTTATGATTCGAATCGTTGTGCGTCAGCCTTCTAATAGGCTACGTCACGACATCGTCGGCGATGCGTGCAACGCGCTATGCCTAAGTTAGACTATCGTTGGGCATCGGTTGTGTAGGCCGACAACAGGTTCAGCATTCGTTGGTATAAGTTATCTATAACACAACGAAACGTTCTGTGTCCGTTACCAATGCGTTATACATAAGACCAAGTCGCTATGAATACGTCCGAATCTTAAAAAAAAACATCAAAGTTCAACGTAAGCCAGCGTTTTACATAAATTTTAATACGTTGCCATCGCTGGCTAAAACGTCAAGGTGTGACCGGGCCTTAAGTAAGGTAAAACACTGTTCTTCAAATGGTTTGATTTGCAACAAAATTGAGGAATTTTAACAGTCCTCCTAAGGATATTTGTGAAGTTTTTCATGGGGAAATTGTACAAATTGATTGGTAGTTTTCAAAGTTTTTATTTTTTCCCCATGAATGCAATGCAGAGTGGTTTTCTCTGTTTTCTCTGATTAGGGAGTCCCTGATTCTGAGACAAAAGTTATTAGTACGTTGAACATGTGGATCTCAATACTATGCGAAGAGCATGCTTTTAATTTACAGATGATCACTCTTTGGTAGACAGCAAACCACAATCTTCATAACATTTACTCTCAACAAAAGCATACTTGGAACTGCATTTTTTTCATATGACTATGGGCACAGATAGGTGGGTTCATTTCACAATTCTTCCAAAGTCAAATGGTGAGTGTGCTATTTGCCATGATTGAAAGGTATGTTCCATTTGCAAATCAGCATTTAATTATTCCCAGATTAGGAGAGAGTAACTCAGCTGCTGTCCGCCTGCCTATCAGTGAGATGGGGTGCTGTACGACAGTGTGAAGTCAACTCCAAAAAGGAAGAAAGGTTTTTTTCAGATCATTGGAGAGCTTTCTTATCTTTATTAAGAACAACATTAGCCCCCCAGTGGCTGTCCTTTTTGCATTCTAGCCTCCTCCTGGTTGAGGAAAGGAGAGAATTCCATTGATAGCAAAGCATTGATTGTATGTATTGAGGATATCAGAAAGCCATATTGGAAGGCAGCCTTGTAAACTGCTGGCAGTGAGCTTGGTAAGCAAGGCAGGATACCAGACTGTCAAATGCCAGAGATATCTGCAAGAAGACAATCCTGACCTCTTCTTTGAGACAATTTCTCCAACAATTGCAAAGGGATGACCAGCAGCATATCCATAGTTGATTGACCAGGATGGAATCCAAATTGATGGTCAAGGGTTATGGTGTTTGAAAACAGGAAAGACGACGTTAGCAGTGATTATAGATTCCATTACAGCTGGTAAATGAAAATAAGCTTACTGGCCAGTTTTTGAGAGAATCAATTTTTGCACCACTCTTGTGAATATATATATATATATATATATATATATATATATATATATATATATATATATATATCTCTCTCTCTCTCTCTCTCTCTCTCTCTCTCTCTCTCTCTCTCTCTCTCTCTCTCTCTCTCTCTCTCTCTCTCTCTCTCTCTCTCTCTCTCTCTCTCTCTCTCTCTCTCGTGCAGCCTATGGCTGCTGGTTGCATCATTGGTTGGGACGCGGCTATGCCGCTGATGCAGTGTCCCCCTTACCAGTGCACTGGTACTCATTTTGCCGTCCTCGGAAGGATGACAGGCTGAGTCAACCTCCTGATGTATTAATTCAGGACCCTAGGATCCCAAACCTCCACCCTAACCACTAAGCCAACACCAGGCTACTCTTGTGAATGGGAGTAATATTAGAGGAATTCCTGACAGATGAGAGGTTGCCAACGAAGAATGGGCTGAATAGTGCAGACAGAGAATAAGCAAGCGCAACAGAGCAGGATTTAAGAACATGATCACCGATGCCATCTGCGCCTGTCACCGATGAAGAGTGGAATGTTTTCTGCCTTCTCATGTGTGAAAGACAGAGTCAGAAACTAGTGGTTGTTTATTGGAATGCTCGTTGAAAAAAAATAACGTTTTAAACATTTATTTGCAAGTCTATTAGTCCCATTTGTTTCTGTGTCACCTTTACCAGACAAAAGCATTGCACAAAGTGGTGCACTTTGCCTATTAGTTAGACAAAGTGGTTTTTTTTTTCTCCTGAGTTTTTTTTGAAATCAATTCCCATTGGTATGTCTGAGTAGGAATGGTTGAGTTGGCCTGTATAAATCGTTCCTTACAAAAAAAACACCAGGAAATTGCAAAACTAAAAGCATTATCATTTATTTTTTCATTTACCCTCCTCGGGCAGGCAGGACAACCAAGAGGTGTGCACAACATCTCTGAACTGGCTAGCTTGGGTTCTAATATACAGTAGGTGGGCTATAAACTGTCATCCTGGTGTTCTGCAGGTAGGAAGGGCATCAATGTATGTGTCGTCCCTCGGATGGATGTTAAACCGGGTCTCTTGTCTGCCAGTATTAGTTGGTGGACGTTAAACATCCTACGGTGTCCATCATGAAGAGTCGGTGAGTCATCACTAGCACCCGGGCCAAATTACAAATGCATGGTCTCTACCATGAGCTCCCAGCAGTGATGCAAGCCAGCAGCAACATGATACACACAAAATGATGATTTGCACTCCTTGTTGTGAGATGTTATACTATTATTTTTTTTTTCTTATTTCAAAAAACCATTTTTGAAGGCAAGTTTATTATAAAAGTCGTTAGCGCGTCTGGCTCCTCATTGACTTCTTATTAACTCCTGGGAGTCCATCTGATTTTATAATCAGCTCATTGTTTAAAAATCAGTACTGTATTTTTATTGTCTACTTGCACATCATTTTTGCTGTTCATCTTTGTTAATAATAGGAATGCCCAATAGTTCATGACGATTCGTTTCATGTAAATATTCATTATTTCGAATATCATTTGAAACATTTGTTGCGGTCCATTTTTAAAAAATGTTATCTGGGTAATGCCTTTGAAGTTATTGAAACACAATAAAGTGTCTGTACTTTTGTGGCATGCTGAGCACATGTGCATTTGGTAAGGGGAATGTGTCACACCTTCAATGGAAAGATATTTACGGATACAATGTGGCTGAGAGCAATATATCAGAAGAGATTGATACTTAACTGAAACTACAGAGCAGGCTGAACAGGAAACTTTTGCAGAGAAAGTTCAAAGGTCTTATCAACATCTAATTCCAGCTGCCAATTGGTTTCCACTTCTTACAACGTATTCAACTCTTACATAAAAGCTCACACATTGATTATCAGACTTCAAGTAAAGAGAGAATTTTAGGCAGGTGAAAGGTTTCCTTCCACCTAAAATTTCCAATGTGTATATCATCATTCAGAGTCGTATTTTACCACATTGCTTCAGCTGTCGAAGTGATTTTCTGCCTTGCAATTTATTGGTTGCAAACGACGTTTTCTTTAACACACTTTGCACATTTATGTGAAGGTATCAGAATGAGTTATGTTTCTGGTGTGTGTGTGTGTGTGTGTGTGTGTGTGTGTGTGTGTGTGTGTGTGTGTGTGTGTGTGTGTGTGTGTGTGTGTGTGTGTGTGTGTGTGTGTGTGTGTGTGTGTGTGTGTGTGTGTGTGTGTGTGTGTGTGTGTGTGTGTGTGTGTGTGTCTTTTCTGTATTACTTTCTTTTGAAGGGATTTATCAATCTGGGAATGAAAACAATGATTCCTTTGTTGTTGCCTGAAGGGCAATATGATGCTATTCATAATATAGATGATGTTGTTGTTGGTAACCTTTTTGTCAGATGTTAGTCGGTTTTCTATCCCCATTGAGCTTGCCCACAGCAGACTTCGGCCACGTAATCGGAAGGCAGGAATATAAAATGTTTGGCATGTAATTTTGTGCAAGAGATGCAGATAAACAGGGAATTTGGGCAGAATACAGGCACACAGCATCCTGGTATTATTCTAAGTACCATTGGATCGTTAATGTCCACGATCGTTTTTAACAAATAAGACAGCTGATTAATCCTATCCAATTTGCACCATATTCTATGATGCAACACCCTGCCAGGAATGTACTACAATACGATTAGTATATGTCATGTAATCCTAATACCATGAGAAAACTCAAGAGAACTTCAACTCAACTTTTAAACTTTTCTCCATCCTTTAAAACCTCATGGCACCTTGGTCTGTCTCTGGTGTATGCTCCCCTTCCATCCCTTCCTTCACTTCAAATGGCACCACAGCCGACTTTGCTCATGAGATGGCCGAATGTATAATTTCTGTGTTTGCTTCCAAATTTTGTGTCCCCAACTCCTCACTCTCTGCACCCACCCTTCCCAGTCAATGCTAACTGCTGCTGGACTCTGTTTCTTTTATGCGTGAAAAGATGGAGAAGTTTCTGTCAACCCTAGACTCTGATTCTGCCACTGGACCAGATGATATCAGCTCATGTGTCCTAAAACCTGCTGCTCCTGCACATCCTCTCTCTCTCTCCGCCCTTTTCACCCGATCATTTACCCTGGGTCATCTTCCATATGCTTGGAAATCAGCCAACATCACTGCATTATATAAAAAGGTACAAAAACTTATCCCCTTAACCACAGACCTATCAGCTTGCTTCCAATCTTCAGCAACGTCATGGAAACCATCATCACAGTTGATATGAAATCCTTTATTTCCTCCAACTGCCTCCTCTCAGATTACCAATTCGGATTCAAACCTGGTCACCTTACATTGGACATGCTGCTTCGACTCACCCAACAATGAATGGAGGCCATCAGTGTCAGACGTGAAATCGGGGCCGTCTCTCTGGACATATCCCGTGCTTCAGTCCAGCCTGGCATACAGCCTTGCTCTCCAAACTCTGCCTCTGGAATGCAAGGCCAACTCCAAACGTGGCTTCCTGACTCTACCCTCATAGCCAATCTGTGACTCTCAATGGAATCTTTTCATCTCCTCTCCCTGTCAAGGCTGGAGTGCTCCAAGGTAGTGTTCTGGGTCCAGTTCTATTCTTGATCTTTATAAACGATCTCTCTGTGTGGAAAGTACCCTTTATCAATTTGCGAATGGTTCTACCCTCTGCCCTGCCTGGCCACTCATTTCTCAGACGGACAGGCTGTAGCTTGTTCTCTCTCTTCAGACCTTGCCAAAATCACAAGCTGGTCAAACCCTTGAAATGTCTCTCAATTCAGACAAATCTCACTTTCTCACTCTCTCTCTACGAAAGGACCATCTGGCAACCGCCTAATCCCACCCCCACCCCCTACACCTACCCCCCCTCCCCGGTCTACTTTCTTAACAATCCTCTTGAGCAAGTTCAGTCTCCCAAACTCCTGGGTCTCACTACCAGCCACAACCTTTCTTAGGCAAACAAGATGGAGAATGGAGAGCTTGCTGTCAAACCTCGACTCAGATTCTGCAACCGGTCCAGACGGAATCAGCCCACGTGTCCTAAAAACCTGCTCTGCTGCTCTTGTTCACCCTCTCTCTGTTCTATTCACCATCTCATTTGCTCAAGTTCATCTGCCATCTGCTTGAAAATCAGCAAACATTACTGCCCTGGATAGAAAAGGGGCAAAAATAGATCCCTGCAACTACAGACCAATCAGCCTTCTCCCAATCATCAGCAAGGTTATGGAATCCATCATCGCTTCAGACATTAAATCCTTCCTGTTCTCCAATGGCTTGATTTCCGATCATCAATTTGGTTTCAGACAAGGTCACTCTACCCTGGATATGCTGCTTCTGCTCTCCCAACAATGGATGGAGGTACTCAATGTCGGACATGAAATCAGAGCCATATCCCGAGACATATCGCATGCTTTTACCAGTCTGGCACCCTGCCCTACTCACCAGACTCTCTTCCTATGGTATCCAAGGCCATCTCCACTCATGGCTCGCAGACTTCCTCTGCTGTCGCAGTCACCGTGTGGCTCTAAATGGAGTTCTTTCATCCCCTCTTCCTGTGCAGGCTGGAGTTCCTCAAGGTAGCGTTCTGGGCCCTGTTCTTTTTCTGGTTTTCATCAATGATCTCTCCGACTCTCTGGAAAATCCTCTTTATCTCTTTATGATGACTCCACCCTCTGGCGTACCATCTGGCATTCCTCAGACCGGCAAGCAGCAGCTTCTTCACTCTCTGCAGATCTGGGAAAAATCACAAACTGGTCCAACACGTGGAACATGTCTTTCAATACGGACAAATCTCACACTCTCTCTGTCTCTCCGAAAGGGCTGTTTGGAACCCTCCCCCCCCCCCCACATCTACTTTCTCTACAATCCTCTGGAAGAAGTCCTTTCTTTCAAGCTTCTGGGTCTCACTATCTGCCATTATCTTCCCTGGGAAAGCCACATTTCCAACCTGGTTTCTGAAGCCAGTCGCCGACTGGTAATCCTCCGTTGTGCAACGTCCTTCCTCGGCCGACCTGAGTTCCTGACCGCAAACAAAGCTTTTGTCCACAGCCTGATGGAGTACTGCTCTCCCTTCTGGGCTGGTGCTCCTGCCTCCCACCTTTCTCGCCTTCACGCTGTGGAAACCGAGGCATTTCGGATCATTGGCATCTCCTGCAATGAGGCTGAGACTTTGGGCCTCTTACTCTCTCACCACAGGCAGGTCGGTGGTCTTTCTGTCTATTAACAGTCTCCTCTCCGGTCTCACCCCCACCCCCCTCCCCATGCTCTGTCTGTGATTTGTCCCCACCATATTTCCGCAGGGCGCTCAAGGTCCGCCATCAACCCCCTTCTGGTAAAACTATCAAAATCACGAATCACTGCTCACCTTCACTCTTTCATTCCTTTTTTTCCTGCCTTTGGAATAAACTCCCTCACTCTATTCAATCCCATCCTTCCCTCCAGGCCTTCAAAACAGCTGTTCACCACCACCTCTTATCGTCCCCCATCCAAATCCTCGATCTTTTCTACCCCCGTTAATCCACCCCAAACCCACCTCCTTCAAATTCCCTGCTTTCCTTCCTGAAAGTCCCTGTGATGTCCATCATGTGTACCCCGTGTTCGCTGCCCCATCCCTCTCCTTTCCACAGATCTCCTAATGTTTCCGTTCCTCACTGTTTTGTCCTTCCCGCCCCCCTCTTGTCTCATGCCCTCCTTGCTGTGTGTTGTGTGTTAACTCTCGTATGAGCCTCGACAAGGTATACAAAATAAAATTCAAGGTCTTGTGGGATGTCCGTGCTCTTCAAAAGCAGAATGCTGGCTTGTTTTTACTTGACCAAGAGAAAGCTTTTGATTCTATTAGCCATGGATATGTATTTTATACCTTAAAACAATTTGGTTTGGGGCAACTTTTATATCTCACTGGATGACCCGTGAACCCTTTGGGTTCCCGTTGTGACAGCGGTTGATAAAAAAAATAATTTCAAAAAATCAAAAAAAAAGATAACTCCAGCGAACTATACCGCTGAGGTTGTTTGCATTGATCAAATAATCCCGAAGAGTACTTGACTGAATCATTGATCAAATAATCCCGAAGAGTACTTGACTGAATCGGAAATTGATTTTTAAATAATTTTTTTCATTGCCCAATTTGAACGAAACTTGATACTGCACATTGCAGGGGAATGGTAAGTAAGGTGGCCCTAAAATTTTTGCGCTATCATGTACCGTTTTGGCTGTATTTCGGGAACATACATACAGGATGAGAGTTTTAGTTATATATAGATGTCTCACTGTTGTTTAATCATATTTTTAGCATCATTAAAGTTAATAATAGCTTATGTGCACCATTGATGGTTGGAAGAGGAGTCCGCCAAGGGTGTCCGTTATTGGGCATTCTGTACTCCCTCTGTATTGAACCCCTCTCAATTTGCCTTCGTGCTAGTCTACCAGAGTTTCCAGTGATGCCAACTGAAAGGTCAATTGTCATCTCAGCATATGCTGATGATGTGTTTGTCGTTTGTGCGTAATAGTGATGATGTCATCATGTTATTAAATGACTTTGAAAAATTATCTTCGGCTTGCACAACTACAATAAATTGGAACAAATGTAAAGCTCTATGGATTGGCCATACCCCGGCTGTTGGTTTGCCTCATCTTCCCAGAAACTTGCTGTGGGAGAATGAAGGCATCCACTATCTAGGTGTGTACATTGGCACTCCATCTTTTATGGCTAACAACTGGTTAAATACAGTTCACAAAATGAATAATAGACTAGAGAAGTGGAGAGGAATATTACTTACCTTGTCGTGTAGAGGTCGTGCCCTTGTGATCAATAACTTATTGGCTTCCTTGTGACACAAAATGATCGCGTTGCACCCTCCTGAAACACTGCTGCTGACAATCCAGAAACATCTGCTTGATTTTTCCTGGGGTGGCAAACATTGGGTCAAGCCTGAAGTCCTTTACCTTCTATTGGCAGATGGTGGCCATGGTCTTATTGACATTCTCAGCCGATTTATGGCCTTTCGAGTCACCACTGTCCATCGCTTTCTTTTTTCTGCATCACTGCCATGGTTCCCCACTGCCAACCATTTGCTGAAAATGGCTGGCATGCTTGATTTCAACAAGGAACTTTTTCTCATGAACTTGCAACATGTGGACATCTCTCCATTGCCTTTGACCAAGACCTGTTGCAAGCCTGGCAGCCTCTTGTGGTGATGTGGCACCGAGATGTGGCTCACTACAACATCAACAACTTTTTCGATGAGCCTATCTTCTACAATCCACTTTTTCCTAACATACCTCGATCACGTGCTTACGTACAATACTCCATAAGCTCCAGCGTATGTGTCATACGAGATCTGCGGAACAAGAACAAAACATGGCACTCAGTCGGGCACTTTGCGATGACCGTTGGAATGCGCTCTTTAAGAACTTTCTCCCAGCTCATCCAGGAGGTTCGGTGTACCTCTAGAAGTTTGGGACTCCATTTTGATACCATTAACGCTGCCCCTGAAATACATTTTCCTTTCTTTCCACAGTTACATATAGCATCACTTGCATTAACAGAAACTGTGATCCTGTCTCCTCTCCACTTCCTGGTGTTGCCAAAAAGTGCCTGTACTCTCTTTGTGACCATACGGCATCCTAATGTGTGCAAAGGTAGTTTTGGATCCCGATGGAAGGGGATGTTGCCTTCGGGGTCCCCTCCGTGCCCATAATGGGCTGCAATGTATGTCCCACCGAATGTAAAACGGACTGGTGATATCTCTTGGAGAATTGTACAGATGATTTTACCTACGAATGTTTTATTACATCATTTTTAATGTTTTAAATTCTGTTTCGTGCCCCTTTTGTACATGGCCTCTGAAGATTTATATCATGCCTATGTTTACTGTGCAAGACTGACCCCACTTTTTACCTTTTTATCACAGTTGTGCTGTCACATGAAAATTGTATTTTCTTTACGTACTTTTATTTTTGGATCCCCGCTAAATTCCAAAAGTGATGTTGAATCTGCTCCGAAGGGAAACTAGCAATTTATAAAACAAGGAAAGCTAAACTTCATGCAAACTCTGATGCTGATTACAAAGTTTTAACACTTTTTAAGGCCCTTGCCATGGCTAGATTACGTGCAGGATTTTATTTCCACCAAAATATAAATAATCTAGAACTGTTTAAGCAGAAATGGTGTCACAGGAATGTATTGTGTAAAGTAGATCATAATGATCTTATTATTTCATTTTAACTGTGTACTTGACCTTTTTATTATGACTTGGTTTGTATGTTATGTGTAACTGTTTTTTCTAAGCTTGAAAAATAAAGGGATACAAAAGAGTCTCTCTTCTCTTCTCTCCTCTCCTCTCCTCTCCTCTCCTCTCCTCTCCTCTCCTCTCCTCTCCTCTCCTCTCCTCTCCTCTCCTCTCCTCTCCTCTCCTCTCCTCTCCTCTCCTCTCCTCTCCTCTCCTCTCCTCTCCTCTCCTCTCCTCTCTCTCTCTCTCTCTCTCTCTCTCTCTCTCTCTCTCTCTCTCTCTCGTGGTTTTGTCTGGACAGTGTTTGTCTCCAGACATGGATGGCTGGGCGGTATTTATGTCCGGATGGGAGTTTGTTTCCGGACATATCCGAGGGCATTTGGCTCCAGATGTGTCCGGGTGGTGTTTCTCTATCCGGACATATCAAGTCAATGGGATGAAAATTGACGATTTATGTGACCTGTAGACGATTGACATACAAACAAACAAACAGACAAGCCAGTAGATGACATGGGTGGTCGCTAGACTAAGGCGAATTTGAAATATGATATAAGAGATATGAGATAAATATAAGGCCTTATAATGATACAAGAGAAAAACACATCAGATGACATTTTTGCCGTTCGTTGTTCCATATAGGAACATGATGAGCAACTGTCCATTCATCATTTGTGTTCGATTCCCTAACCCTACATGAGGGAATCCCAACGCGAATGTTGGGGTGAAAGCATATAGTAATATAATTGCATACTAGTCATGCAGTTTTTGACGGATCGGGCTGAAATTTTTTGAAAAATAGGTTGACTATAGTGCGCATAAAAGCGTGGGAGTCGATTTTTGATTTTCAAAAAAAAAAAATCGGATTTTTTCAAAAATTTCAAAGTCCCGTTGCTAGGCAACGGTGGCGTCCATAGCAACGGTGCTCAAAAGCATACAAGATCCTAGTATGAACCTACCAATTAAAGTTCATCAAAATCGGTTGACTCCTCTGGCCTCCAGAGCTGTCCATTACATACAAACAAACAGACAGACGGAAAACCTGAGAATAAGGGTAGTCTAGCGACCACCCAATAAGGGTAGTCAAGCTTCACCCAATCAGGGTAGTCTAGCCACCACCCAATAAGGGTGGTCTAGCAACCACCCAACAGAATAACAGATGAGACCAACCAATATACTTGCGAATATTCAATTTTGCAAACAGAAACAGACAGACCGGTAGAGAAACATGGGTGATACCATAACCGCCATCCACCTTAGGTGCTGGAGGTAAGAACATTACCATTGAGTACTCTTTCCATCCCACTCATTATATCAACTCTTTATTTGAAGGACTGCCTTTCCCTCATTCAGTGTGAATTCGCTGGTAAGTTATTAGCTGAAAAACCAGACTCTGTCATGTAATGGTCAGAGCGTCCACTTTGGGTCTGGGAGGTCGGTGGCTAAAACCTTGGCCGTCATGCCAAAGATGTTAAAAATGCTACATGCTGCTTCCTTGCTTGATGATCAGCATTTCAAAAAATGACAGAGCATGAATAAAAAACACAAGTTGGCAACCATTGCATGGGATTGATGGACTTAATTGTCTCCTCCTGCATTGAAGTTCCTTGAAAAGATCTCAAATTATTGCCTCCACCGAAACCGTCTGTCTGTTTGTTTGTCTGTTTGTGTGCAGAATATCCCAAAAAGTTGTTAATGGATTCAGATGAAATTTGGTGGACAGGTTGGGTGTGTGACAATGACGAACCGATTAGATTTTGGTGAAGATCCGGATACGGATCCAGATACTAGAATTTTTAAAGTGATTCTTCACCATTGAGAGATAGGGCCAAAAATGATATGTAGCAAGATATCTCAAAAAGTTAGTGAACGAGTTGGTGACGGAAAAAGTCAAACGAAACTTTTTGTACAGGTTGTGTGGCAGGAATGAATTAATTCGATTTTGGTTAAGATCAGAATTTGGATCCAGATCCAGGCAGAGGTATGTGCTCAACTTCATCTGAATGAATGGTAGATAATTTGATGCCGCAACTGGTAAAATAGCCCCTGTTACACGTGATGGCGTTTTGAACGCATCAGTGCTGCGAAGCTTCATGCAAGTGTTGTTTCATTTTTAAGCAAGTTTCTGTTTCAAAGAGGATATAAGGTCAGGGGTATGGGCAGTGAAATCCAGATTTTTTTTGATACGTAAGTTGATATATCAAGAATGTACAGCTGGTTCTCAAAAGCAACAAATATTTGTGTGAAAATTAATGATCCCGTTTGTCAAGAAACTTGCCAGTTCCTCCTGATTTCCGGTGATTGAGGGCTCATTAATCTTTGACTTGGCAAGATGCAACATCATTCTTTAGATTACATACCCTGCCAGCTTCAGATTGCATGAAAATCTCAAAAGTTCATCATGAAATGGCAACATACACAGTGTAGAGCATAAACACAATGGAAGAAAAGCCGACTAAGATAAGCCGATATGCGAGCAAGCAAAGACATTGGAAAAATTTTGAACAAACTCCATTCAGTGGATTATCTGTACCAAGGCCCCTTATGAAGGTTTAAAGCCCAATGAAAGCACTGCTAACAACAAGCCCCAGGCAGGAATTTAAAAAAACTGCGATTAATTGGGTAAAAAGAATGGAAAGTTGTGGAGCAGGCCAGGATAGGAATGAGCAGTTTTTATGGTGACAGTTTAACTGTGGCGGTTTAATGGTGCCTGTATAGTATTGGGTTGAAACTCATGAACCAAGTATTTTATAATAGTTTTGCTTGTCTCGCTGGTGTGACAGCCTATTATATAAGAATTTGATAGGAACCTGTAAAGTGTGCCGCACAAAGCACAGTCCTTTCGGCCCAAGGCCACAAATAAATGGAATTCTGCGTAAAAACACTGTGCCCCGTGTGCTTTGCAGGTTTTGCCAAGAACTTTCACGTGAAAACGGTCACCAAGACATCAGTGCTTCTCACTTGGGAAATGCCAGAAGGTTACCTGCCCATCTCACCATTTCAGGTATGATCAGAGCTTGCGCTTTGGGACAAGCCGAGGGATGTTTGATTTAACTCTGTCAATATTGAAGACTTGGCATTCTGTCCTAAACTGATTGTCAACCAACACAAACCATGGAATTTTCTGGTGGGGGGACAGCAGAGCTTCATGAGGATTGCACGTGCTCCAGATATATCTGGCATTGACATTAAATGTCTGTAATATTTGTACAACTGTCGGGTTTTCCAGATCAGATATTTTAATTGTAGCAAATTGTAATTGTGAGTGAAATGAGGATAATTATAATTTTTTTTTTTACAATGGTTTCGGCTCATATAGCAATTAAACAACAAATGGCAGTGAGTTTACAAACTACCATGGTATATGATGTGGATGAACATACTAATTGGATTGACATCCAAGAAAATGTAAGTTGAAATCCAGATGAAAGCAATGTTTAGGATTTTAATTCTAAGCTTCTGTAAATTAAGCTTGTTCCTCATTTTCACAAGATTATGAATCGCATTCATCTTGCATAAGCTTTCATCTTCTACAAAAATAATTAGCTGGCTCACTAATTACCCTTAATTGGGAGTAAAATTCCTGATCACCCTGAAGTAGTTTATAAGTGGGACCAGAACAGATTTTGTGGTTGAATATTGTTCTCAGAGAAAACTGCGATGAGTACAAAAATGCTGTCAACAAAAGACAACGCTGTCCACACCCCCTTATCAAAACGGAGAAATTAAAAAGAGTGTGTGTGTGTGTGTGTGTGTGTGTGTGTGTGTGTGTGTGTGTGTGTGTGTGTGTGTGTGTGTGTGTGTGTGTGTGTGTGTGTGTGTGTGTGTGTGTGTGTGTGTGTGTGTGTGTGTGAGATTATAGACATTTCTTTTGGTGAGGCTTCCCCTGCTGATTTGTCATTATCTTTTTGGTGGAAAATCCATTGTACTGTTTCTAAGATAGTTATATGTTTGTTATGTATTTATTTGATTCTTGTGTATTTGTGAAAACTATGGGTTGACTGACTGCATGGATGCAACTGAAGTTGCGGATCTACTGATGTCGTTAATTTGCTGATGTAGATCCATGACTAACGTTGTGGATCCACGGTTTGGAGAGGTTCTGGGCTGAAAGGAATGAAACTTTGAGGAAGAACTGTGCCAAGCTGATGATCCATGCAGTTGGGAAAGTGTGTGTGTGTGTGTGTGTGTGTGTGTGTGTGTGTGTGTGTGTGTGTGTGTGTGTGTGTGTGTGTGTGTGTGTGTGTGTGTGTGTGTGTGTGTGTGTGTGTGTGTGTGTGTGTGTGAGAGTGAGAGCATCACTACGGATATTATATCTCACATGGTAAAAAACACATAATCCACAAAGAACAACCAACCGTCTGCCACCCAGACAATTGTTCCCACCAATGCAAACCATTCAAGCAGAAGGCACGTGTGTGAATGGGGGGTAAATCGAAACATGTGGAGTGTGATGAGCACTCCTTTGATATCCATTGGACATAGTCCTGCACCAAAGCATTACCTCCAACACACGTGACTTCTGGTTGAATGGTTTGCATTAGTGGGAACAATCGTCTGGGTGGCAGACAGACGATTGTTCTTTGCGGATTATGCGGTTTTACCGTGTGAGACATAATCTGTGGTGATGCTCTTTATCACAGTCAGGATGTGCATCTGATGTAAAAACAACGAACATGGTCATCATTGGTTCGATATTTATCAGTATGCCGTTCTGATAAGGGCAAATATGCCTGAAATCTGGATAGGCAGCTAAGTTTGATGATTAACTGGTTTTGACCATATAATGTTTATCTGTTTGACAGTCACCGGGCCGAGCCCTCTGAGTTGGAGGTGACGCTTTGGTGTAGGACTATGTCCAATGTGGATCAGGGGAGTGCTCGTCACACTCCACATGTTTCAATTTACATATATATATATATATATATATATATATATATATATATATATATATATATATATATATATATATATATATATATATATATATACAGTAGACTAGGCGTAAGTCGTCACCATCGGGACCGAGAAAAAAGTGACGACTTAGAAATGTGACGACTTACGCGTATGCGAACATTCATGATGACTGTGGGGTGAAGGATGAAGTCGCGCGTGGCCTTGACACATATGTGTGAGAGCCGGCTATTGTACCAAAAGGAAAACACAATCCTCGGGGCATAGGTGGGGGTGAGTTGGTGAGTTGGAAAGTGATCAAGCAAAGATGGAATTCATGAATGAGTTTTTCAAAAGTAAAGATAATGAACAACTCTGTAAGACAACTCGTATACCATCGGTGATGGTATGGTGACAAAATACATGACACACAGTCATTGTGGTGATGATTACCACTCAATGCCTATGTGTAAGTGAGTGCGGTAATGTACAAAACAAGCCAATATAAAACCATGATCGGACTTCAACAATAAGCTCGATCGATCCTTTACTTCTTCGCGAAGTAATCCGCATGCCTCAAACTCTTGGGCATCTGGTGCATGAGAAAGGATTCAAACCGGTCATTGTATTCCATGATGTTGGCTGGGCAATCCTCCACCGAAAGACAGTATTGGCCGAATATTTGGCCGAATCGGCCGAAACCGAATATTTGGCTGAGCCGACATTTGCCGAAACGAGATGATGAGCGCGTCATCGACATCTTCAAAGGACACACATTTCACGCATTTTACACTTCCCACCGGCCTCACGATCTTCTCCACTTGTCCAAATATCTTGCCCTTATTCTTCAAGATATCGTAATCTCTACTCTCAAAGCAAATTTGTATATTTGTTTGTATGTTTATATATGCTTCAAAAAATAGACATCTACTCAACCAAATCCAACCAAATTTTGCATGTTGCCTTTAGGCTACCCCAAGTCTGGTTTGTTTCTGAGTAGCATATCTCGGGGAGGGAGCTCCAGGTTGGGGGAAGACCCCAATTCTCTCCATGTAAATGTGTATCATATTGCGCCACCCAGTTGTAGCCGGTATTAAAAATCATCTTGTTATGTTAAGAAAGTTTGAGCTACTTGATAACATGCATTATGGTGATGTTGAAATCAGAGTGAGACGAATTCGAAATTTTCAAAATGTTTCATTTTATTGATTTTAAGCCGAGGTTCAAACCAAAGCATCCAACACTGACCTTTGCAGCAAAGCGGAAGTGATTTTTGCTCACACCATATATGTGGTGGAAAGATGGTTGACGAAGGTGATGTTGGCTGATTTCAAAGCAGATGGAAGACTAATTCAGGCAAATTATAGTGAATAGAGCAGAATGTTTGTGAAGTACAACATGTTATCTTTTGATTAGATCCGTTAGCAAAATGATTGGTTAAAATACCTCGTTTTAGATATAAGTGATGTTGTTGTAGTAAATAATGAATTAATCTGACAATCGTTGACATTTTATGACTGTTTTTACCATGGATAATTTTGCAGATTACATGGAATATATCAGTGATTAATGTGAATTATATGGGGAGATGAATCGATGAGGAAATTTGAGATGCCATAGGTTTGTTTTACAATAAGTGTTTCACATAATGGGGTTATTTCTCACAAAGGCTACCAACTAATTTTCAAACTGATTATTGTTTTATCACAGTAGTATATGCTTTCATTGTGTTATGTTGTAGTAAAATTGTAAACTCTGAATGTTGAAATGTCACTGTTTTGGCTAAACATGTCCATCTCTGTTTTAGATTGTCTGTGACAATGGTCTTAGTGTGGTGGTGGAAGGAACTGCCACCCAGAAACTTATCACACCACTTGACCCAGACACCAAGTACTCCTTTATTCTCATGAATCGTGGTAGCGCGCCTCGGAGCCTCCAGCAAACTGTAGCAGCTCGCACAGCTCCAAATGTGCTGCGTTCTCGGCCTAGCTTTCTGACTGAGGTCAATGAAGAAGGTCAGGCCAAGATCACTATGCCCGCCCCACCACCTGCTGGTCTGCTTGTGAGGTGGGTTTTCATTTTATTTTCTTTCTATTCCACCATGAAGCATTATCCTCTCTATAGCATTATCAGTGATGCAAATAAATGCCTCGTTAAGCCTCCCCCCTCTAGGATAAGCGAATACCTTTTGTAGGATTTGTTTCTGCAATTAGTGTCCCAATTTTTAATGGTACCTCGGAGTTTATTAGACCCCTTGGAGTAGTAAACTACCATTTAAGTTTCCTTTCTTTTTTCGGCCAATGTCCAAGCTGTATCTCGGAGCCAGCTGGGACTTTCAGAATGAAATTTTGCAACAATAATGGGAATAAAGAGTATGCGTGGTTGACATTATTGTTTTTGACCTTGACCTAATTTTAAGGTCATGATATAGTTATAGAGATTTTAACATATTTCACCATAACTCGACTGAGGTTTGTCCAGTAATAATAAAATTGCCCTCTCTCGATAGCCGAGAGCAAGGTGCATTTACCCTTAATTTAAATTATACTCCTCCAAGTTAAAAGTCAAGGTGAAATGGCAGTCTGAAAAAGATGCATTTTCCCCTCATTTTGGAAGTTTCTTTTATCCTTTTTTTTCTGCCAACGTCTGAACTGTGAATATCAGAGCAGGCTGGAATTTTTGGAATGAAATATTGCATCAATATTGGGAATAAAAAGTATATGGGGATGATGTAATTGTTTTTGACCTTGATCTAAGTTTTAACTTCATGACTTAATTATAGAAGTTATTACATTTCTTTCCCTAACTCGTCTCATTTATGTCCAATTGGAATAACATGCTCTCTCGAGTTAGACGAGAGTAAGATGTGTTTACACCTAATTTACATAATACCCCTCATTTAATTACATTTTCTTAATTTACACTCTATCCCTAAATATTAAAGGTCAAGGTTAAATGGCGGTCTGAAAAAATAATGCCTTTTTGTCATCACTTAATTTTGCCAATGCAAAGTCTTCCAAGATGTTCTTGCATCATAATCGGGAAGCTGCACTGAAGTGGTGCACCTGATAATTGATTTATGTCCTTGACCTATTTTTTCAGATTGTGACCTAATTATCAAAGAACACCTTTTTGGTTATAACTTGAATAATTTTCCTCCGATTTCCATGATATTGAGTCTTATGGATAGATTTTAGATGGGGACATATTTTCTAAATTTACACTATCACAACATGTCAAAGGTTAAGGTCATATTGCAGTCCGAAAAAAAAAAAAACATGGCCATCATTGGATCATGGGTGCCAGAAGAAGCATATCCTTGATGATCGCTTTGCGATCACAGATATCTAGTTACACATTGTAGTTACCTCAATCTGCATATTATCATTATTTTGCATCTTATTTGCAGGGCTTATTACTTGGTAGTCCTTCGCCTTTCAAGGGTCGGAAAGCTGGCTAATCTCCCTTGGAGTTCACCCGATGAGATGGAACTCCAGAAGGTATGTCTGTGAAGGAATTGGGCATAGAAGAAGCACTTGTAAATGAGTATTATATTTATGCTGGCTGGGCAAGAATCCCAGTGCAATAAGAATGTAAGAACAATGGGTGTATTATGCTGTATCTTACAAATCAAAATTACATACTGTGCATCATTAACAAAAACACGTGCACTTTAATCACTGCACGCAGAGTATTTGTGGGCCTTTATATTTTTTTATCTGTTTGAGAGAGCGTACAGAGAATTGCACTTTAAATTTATAATGCGACTTATCATGCAGAGTGGATTTTTCAAACAAGTCACTTGAAAGTAGAGAGCAAAGCTCAAGTTAAGTTGTTGAGTGCTCCATTATCATGTAGGCAAAAAATCTGCTTGTGAGCGAAATTTGAGCATTGGATTATGGGTAATCTTCCGGTTCCTCACATGACTACCAACTTTCAGGTGGGTACATAGGGGTGGAAGGTGGCAGGTTAAGCTATGATAAATTTTCAAAAGTGAATCACTTTATACTCCTTGGTCTCACATTGTTGGCTTACTGACAAATTTTAGCCGTTAGCAGTACAATCACTCAATGCTCTTGGATATCAATCAGAGAAGATTCTTCAATTTTAACATGGCCTTTTTTTTTTTCAATAGATGTGCTCATTTGTGAAACTCTATTATGGGGGGTTATGAATAATCTAAGCTTCATTTACTTCATAATTATGACTTTTTAATGAGACTTTAATGCCTAATTTTTGCATTAATTAGCCTACTTATTTTGTAGAATTAGGTGGGGAAAGACGCCGCTGGCATTAAGATTGGATAAGATGCACACCAAAAAGACACTCCGCCACACCCCGCACACACATATTTAATCTTCTAGTTACATGTTCATTTTAGGTATTTCAAACAGACCCACAAAATTCATGGTCGGAGTTGTAAATTGTTATTTTAGCCAATGAATGATGTGTTTTTTGTTGCTTTGATTTCTGAAATCTCAAGATGAGGCAAAAATGTATTAAAGTGTAAAGAAAGATGAGGAAAACGAGCATTTTGATATTATAATGGAAATAAGAGAGCTTGAATTATGAGGCATGCAGTGAACATCAGACAGCTCCCTTGCTTGACGCTCAGCATTTTGAAAAGTATAGAGACAAGCAACCATAAATTGGCAACCATTATGCAGGCTTGGATGGGAGGAGAGGCCTCCTTCCTGCACTGAAGTTTGTTGTAACATGTATTGACATAGATCACACACAATGTAACATTACAAAGTTATGCATGTCTTTTTGGACAAATACTTGTTCCACTTAAGAACCAGTCAGAATTATAGTACCTGTACTGTGTAAGTAGCCTTATCTGAATAATTGAAGATGTCAAGCATGGTGGATTTGAGGAGGGATGTATGGAATATCAGTAGTGGTTTGTGACTAGGATACTGAAGGATTATTTGCTTGAAGCAGTGATGACTTCTTTATGAGAATTTGGGATGGTTTGGACTTGTCATTATTTCTTATGGTGGTTCATAGAAAGGTGACACATATTCCAGGTGAATATCTCATTACTCCATATTATCTGGTTACATCACATTTTGGAGCAAATAACCCAGGTAGATATGACCTTTAATTAACTCTATGCAGCAAGGAATCGGCACACATTGTGCTATGATTAACTTCACCCACGTGCTTGTGTTTTAAACTGCAAGTCTTTAATAAGAGGATTGCAGATGAACTTGCATTTTATTTTCCTTTGTGGTGTTGATCATGGAAAATAGAAACATCTTGTTATTACCATCACCACCGAAGGTGGACGGAGGTTATGTTTTCACCCCTGTGTGTTTGTCTGTGATCAGGATAGCTCAAAAAGTTGTGGACAGGTTGGGTGTGTGACAAGGACTAATTGATTCCATTTTGGTGAAGATTCGGTTCCGGATCAAGATACTAGAATTTTAAAGTGATTCTTCACCATTGAGACATGGCAAAGAATGGCCTTTGGAAGGCCATTCCGTAGACAGGAGAGGCGAGGAACAAAAGAGTTGAGGTGTGCTGTTACATGCTGATGGTGTGACTAATTTACAAATTCCTCATATAGTTTGCTGGATCTGGCGTGACGTTGAACCTCTTGCTTTCTGACATACTGTATAAGCACTCCCAGTTACCATGATTACAATGAGATGTCAACTCACTGGTTTATGAAACTCCCATTGAATGAACAAATTAACTTGTTCAAATAAAATTCTCCCCAGTTGAGACCAAGAGGAAAAATATTTCACACCCCCCCCCCCCCCCCAATACACTATATGCTCTGTACACATTCCTTTGCTTCCTGACCATTGCCACTATATTTTCCTGACTTTCTTCCCTTAAGTATTAAGGGGGGGAAGGTGAGAGGAGGGAGGGGAGGTATAGAGAAGGGAGAGAGGATGGAGGGGTGGGGGAGGGAGAAGGGACAGAGGATGGAGGAGATGGGGGAGGAGAGAGAGGAGGGATGGGAAGCAACAGGGGAGCCAGGAAGGGGTGAGGTAAGGGGAAAGAGTGAGGAGGAAGGTGGGGAGACCACCGCCTCACCTAACTTCGCTATACACACCGGGAAGGGGTCGTGGGAGCGAGGAGGATGGGGGAGAGAGGAGAGAGGAAGTGGGGAAGGTGTGGGGGTTTGGGAGTAGGTAAGAGTGATGCGAGGGATTCTTGACTTGCATTTAGTTATGGGACTTGTAGATAAAGAGGGTTTGTTTGTACAGGATTGAAAGAAATGGGGTACGTTAAAACAACACATGAATACAGCATGCATACACCGCTGGGAGATGTCCATGGGGGGTGAACAGGGGAGGGGGTTTTGGAGGAGGGAAGCATGAAGGGAGAGGGAGGGAAGGCAGTGTGATGGGAAGGAAAGGCAGCATGGGGGAAGGGAAGGAAAGGCAGTTTGAGGAGAAGGTAAGTCGGTGTGAGGGGAAGGTAAGGCAGTGTGAAGGGAAGGTAAGGCAGTGTGAGGGAAAGGGAAGGTAAGGTAAGGGACGGCAGCATGAGAGGAAAGGAATGCAGCATGAGGGGAAGGAAAGGCAGCATAAAGGGAAGGGAAGGTGGTGTGAGGGAAAGGGAAGGCAGTGTGAGGGGAAGGAAAGGCAGCATAAAGGGAAGGGAAGGTGGTGTGAGGGGAGGGAAAGGGAAGGGCAATAATAAGTGCCCAAACAGCAACATTTTCTTTTTAACTGCCGGTTTCTAAATAAAACTGGGCGGGAACATTGGAAAACTCATGCTATCTACCTGGAAAATTCAAAACTAAACTGTCAGTCCTTCATAGTCCCCTTAACAGAGTGTGAGGGGTGCAGGAGCAGGGGGGAGAGAGGGATAGGGATAGTGGTGGGAGGGAGAGAGAGAGAGAGAGAGAGAGAGAGAGAGAGAGAGAGAGAGAGAGAGAGAGAGAGAGAGAGAGAGAGTGAGTGAGTGAGTGAGTGAGTGAGTGAGAGGAGAGGAGAGGGATAGGGGTGGCATGGAGAGGGATAGGGTGGGAGCGATAGGTGTGGGAGAGTGAGTGGAGGGAGAGAGAGGGAGAGGTGGGGGCGTGGGGGGATAGACAGGGATAGGGGTGGCATGGAGAGGGATAGGGTGGGAGCGATAGGTGTGGGAGAGTGAGTGGAGGGAGAGAGGGAGAGGGGTGGGAGAGTGAGAGTAGGGTTGGGAGGGAGAGGTGTGAGGGATTCAGGCAAATGTGATGCCCAGTTTATCATCCATCCGAGAGATGACACACACATTGACGAATCACTCGACCTGTGAAACATCGGGATGACATTTTATAGCTGGGTCTGGATTCAAACCCAGGCTTCACAGCTCAGAGCGCACAAGCATACCTCTCGGCTATCCTGCCGTGATGTTCATGAAATGTTTCATTTTTTTATTTGTATTTATCAATGCCAAAGTGATTGATCTATAATGAAAGCATATCATACAAAAAGGGGAAATTGCACATTTTCAGCAAGTCAGCCATCGCCCGATACACTGCAGAACAATGCGGGGCCAGCGCAGGTAAGTGGCCCCTGAACATTGTTCAAGTCGATGGGCATACTGTATTCATTGACAGTACGAATATTGTAGTGCACTTGCCAAGTGGCTTAAGCACTCCAACAAAATGCTTGATAAGGAACGGCTCGCTTGGCAAGTGATTCGCAATCTCTGAACCATCATATTAAACACACACCTCCCGGAGATGCCTGAAATATCAAATTTGTCTAAATTGGACAAATTAACACTTTTTTAGCAGTCGGAAGGGGAAGGAGGGGGAGCGAGGAGGGTAGCGAGGAGGGGTGCAGAAAGGGAAGGCAGCATGAGGGGTGAGCAAGGGAAGGCAGTGTGTTGGGAGGGCAAGGTAATGCAGCGTGAGGGTAGAGTCCGTCTGGATATAAACACAGTCCGGACACGTCTGGAAATAACCACCATCTGGACATAACCCCCATCCACATACGTCAAGGGAAGGCAGCTTGGGGGGAGGGCAAGGTAAGGCAGTGTGAGAGCAGGGTCTGTCCGGACATAACCACCATCTGGACACATCTGGAAATAACTATGGTACAGAAATAACTACCATCCTGACATAACCACCATACAGATATGTCAAACGAAGGCAGCGTGAGGGGAGGGGGAAGATATGTGAGGGGAGAGGAAAGAAGTATAAGGGGAAGGAAATGTGAGAGGAGGGGAAGGCAATGTGAGGGGAGGTGAAAGAAGTGTGAGGGGAGGGGAAAGAAGTGTAAGGGGAAGGCAATGTGAGAGGAGGGGAAGGCAATGTGAGGGGAGGTGAAAGAAGTGTGAGGGGAGGGGAAAGAAGTGTAAGGGGAAGGCAATGTTAGAGGAGGGGAAGGCAATGCGAGAGGATGGCAAGGGAAGGCAATGTGAGAGGATGGCAAGGGAAGGCAATGCGAGAGGATGGCAAGGGAAGGTGGCAGTGTGAGGACAGTGCAAGGTAAGGCAGTGTGAGGAGAGGGCAAGTTGTGAGGGGAGGGTGCGTCTGGGCATAACCACCATTTCGACATGTCCGGAGATAACCACCATCTGGAAATAACCACCGTCCAAACATGTACGGAGTTAACCACCGGACAGACATAACCACTGTCTGGATACGTGCAGAGATAAACACCGTTCGGATAGTGCGGAGGGAGATAACCACCATCCAGATACGTTCTGAGGCAGAAAGAGAGAGAAAGGTGTGGGAGGATTTTGCTCTGTATTAGAAGGGGTGGAGAGAGAGAGAGAGAGAGAGAGAGAGAGAGAGAGAGAGAGAGAGAGAGAGAGAGAGAGAGAGAGAGAGAGAGAGAGAGAGAGAGAGAGAGAGAGAGACAGACAGACAGACAGACAGACAGAGACAGAGACAGACAGACAGAGACAGACAGAGACAGACAGACAGACAGACAGACAGACAGACAGACAGACAGACAGACAGACAGACAGAGACAGACAGACAGACAGACAGACAGACAGACAGACATGGAGGTAATGGGGTTTGGGGAGTTTGCAGAAAAAATGTTTTACTTTCTGAACAACACACACACACACACACACACACACACACACACACACACACACACACACACACACACACACACACACACACACACACACACACACACACACACACACACGAAGGTGTATACTTTGAGACATGGGGCGGGAGCATTTAAAACCCACACTGTCTTCCTGGCAAAGGTCTGCCCGCATGCATGCTCGTACATGCAGCGACCTTTGCACCCCTCTGGTCGGCTCACTCTGAATCTGATTCGTACATGCTACAGTTCCCTCAACAGATGGGGAGGGGTGGGGAAGCAGGGGGAGGGGTGGGGAAGCAGGGGGAGGGGTGGGAAAGAGAGGGAGGGGAGAGGAAAATGGGGGAGATGGGAGGGGTCACAGGCGGGAAGATGGAGAGGAGTTGGAGAGAGAGGGTAGCGTTGGGAGGGGTAGGATAGGGTTGATACGGGTGAGAGAGTGAGAGAAGGAGATGGGTGAGGGAGGGAGAGGGGTGAGGGATTCCAGCAGATGTGTGATGCCCATTTTAACGTCCATCCAAGAGACAGCACACACATTGCTGAATCACCCTGCCTATGAAACACCGGGATGACAGTTTATAGCTGGATCGGGATTCAAACTCAGGCTACACAGAGCGAGCATGCGTACCTCTTGGCTTTCCTGCCGTGATGTGGAAATTCATTACTTCATAACAACTGAAAACATTTTTTACTCATCGTGATCATATAATTTAATTTGCCTCCCTACCTCCAGTATCGAACCGTGGTATCACCATTGAAATTTGAAGAATGCGCGCCAATTGGCTTCACCAAGCACTCCACGAAACGGTTGCAAAAACTTTTTTCAATGAAACATTTAATAACCATCGCCGAAGGAGAGACTATTGCATTTGGGTCCGTTTGTTACCTTCGCCGAAAGAGATGGCATTGCATTTGAGTCCGTCTGTTTCTTTGGTTGTTTCTTGCAAAATCAAAGATTTTTCAAGGATATTGGTTCGTCGATTTTGTTATTCTGTCTGTCTGTGTTTTTGTCTGTCTGTTTGTCACTTACAGGTCACAATTTTAAACCCATCTTCACGAAACTTCCCCACATGGTCGAGTTTGTCATAAGGAAGAAGCTTATTGTTTTTGAGGTCAAAAGGTCAACACAGGCCAAAGGTCAACAACTTAGGTGAGATTTCTAAAATTGCCAATTTTCATCCCATTCACTTTAAATTTGAAGAGGATTTTCACATCCGGTCACTGAATTCAACCACCAATTATTTTTGAGATCAACATGGACCAAAAAGTCAACATTGGCCCAAGGTCAATAACTTAGGTGGTGTTTCTAAAATCCTCAATTTTCATCCAATTTAATTGAAATTTGAAGAGGATTTATGTTTCAGGTCACTGAATTCAATTAGCCAAGTATTTTTTTTAGGGCAACATACACCAAAAGGTCAACATAGGCCAAACATCAACAACTTTGGTGAGATTTCTAAATCCTAAATTTTCATCTGATTGACTTGAAATTTGAAGATTTATATATCAGGTCACTAAATTCAACAAGCCAATTTTTTTGAGGTCAACGTGAACCAAAAGGTCAACATAGGCCAAAGGTCAACAACTTGAGTAAGATTTCTAAAATTGTCAATTTCCATCTGATTGACTTGAAATTTGAAGAGGAATTGCATATTTGGTCATTGAATTCAAACACCAAATACTTTTTGAGGTCAAAGTTGTTTTATGGATTTTGCAAGTATTGTGCTCATCACGATGTCTTCTTGTTTGTTTGTTTGTTTGTTTGTCTGTCTGTTTGTTTGTCCGCACAGAATTTTAGTGTTTTTCTCTGCAAACGCTTGTAGGATTGAGATGAAATTTTCACCAGTGGAGCGACTACGCATGTAGAAAGTTTTATTGGTAATTTTGATGCCATACATCACGTGGTGTGGCAGCCATATTGGAAAAACCGAAGAAAAAAAACAACAAAACATAGACCTCTGTATCTCTGAAACCGCACCAAGGAAAAAATTAAACTTGGCACATAGCAAATACTCCTCGTGGGGAAGAAATGTGATTTTTATGACATCATAGGTGCCTTCGTTATGACATCATAATTGCATATGTAGAATGCTACATGCAATCAGTATGAAAAATTTTGAGGGTCAAATAGGGATAAAATGGTCCACAAAATAAATTTTATGACATCATCCGTCATGTGATTTGGCAGCCATATTGTTGGTTTTTTTTAAAAACCTTCAAAAACCTTCTTCTCTGAAATTGCTGAACAGATCGAGGCAAAACGTTACACATATGACCGACTGCCTATCCATACGGAACAGAATGTTCACACATATGATGTCATCGGTCATATGATTTGGCAACCATATTACATTTACCCAAAAACCTATAAAAATCTTCTCGAGAACGGCTGAACAGATCAAGGGGAACTTCACACAAATGTTCCCCAAGACATGGGTGTACAACTTTGTTAAGGAATAATTGATAGGTCACATGGTATGGTAGCCATATTGGATTGAAGAAAATATTAAATAATGTTTTCTCTGGAACTGCTTAATCAATCGACGTGAAACGTCAAAATTATGACAAAGTAATGATCTGGAATAAATGTTTTAAATTTCAACTTGATCAGACACATAGTATGACGGCCAGAATTATTAAATTTTTTTATATGGGTTCTTTTTTATTTCTTCTGTATTTTTTGAATTAGGCTCACTTGGCTGTGCCTGGATGGGTTTGAGGGTAGAGAAGTAGTAGCTGAAATGTAAATCCTATCCAAGTTCCTCCTGACGACTTCATCTTTGCTTTTTGCTTGATTGGGTTCCTTCTGATGAATCCAATGCAGGACTGTACCTGTTTGGTCTTCCATTTGATTTTAATTCAATTTATTTTAATCGCATTCTAAATTCAATTCAATAATTTTTTAAAACGTCATGAGTCAGGGTCAGGTGTCCAATCAAAGCGGGACGTCTTGGTAGCCGGTCATCACTGCCAACAGTTATAAAGTGGCAGTTCTAATTATGCCTCTTCATAATTACGTAACAAACCAGTACACAAATGCCACACGAAATATACCACATAAAACGACACAAACACCACACAAAACAAGTGCTGGCGAGGGTCTGCAATCTCTGATTGCTCTTATTACAAATTTGGAATTCAATTGTATGGTGTACGAGGTGCAGTGGAACACGAGAAGCAAGAGTGTTAGCGGCAACTCCGCTTTATTGCGCGTCCTGATGTACATTTCTGCCACCCCTAGCAGGCGAGTCATGATATACGAAAACCTAATCACGTGATACAGCACACTCCTCCCCTCGTAAAATGACAAGTCAAATGATGAAAGGACAATCATAACATGACCAACCGAAAGCAATCAACACTCATAATCCTCCAAGTACCGCGGCCGCACCCTGACCCGCCTCGGACGGGCAGCGCCGCCAGACAGCCCAGGCTCAGGCGCCTCCCGGCTCAGTCGAGGTGACACCCTCGCCGGACTCGCGCCACCGCAATAACAACCGCCCCCGGCCGACCAGCCTGCCCGACGTCCCCGGGCAGGACTGAATCAGGTGAAGACCTCGTGGGCGTCGGCACATCCGGCCCTGGCGATACAACGTCTGGCCACGGCGACATTACAGGTGGGGGTCCCACATTGTTCGGTCCGGGGGGGGTGTGGGGAGGGGGGGTGACGCTGAACAGTGATCATGCATTTGGTCCACGTGCCGCTTCCACACCTCCCCACCATCAGTCCGCACCATACAATTCACCGGCCCCAGTACCACAGAGACCACAGCCGGCACCCATTTGGAACCGTGGAAAAAATCGCGCACCATTACCCGCTGTCCCACATCGAAACCGAGCAGCAGCGTCGGACGCGACACCGCCCCACTCTCCGACCCTCCAGGTCGCAGCAAATCCAGTCTGGACCGCAATGCCCGTCCATAGAGACGAATGGCAGGCGAATCACCCGTGACAGGATGAATCGCGTTTCTGTAATGGAGAAAAAAGACATCGACCACCGTCTGCACAGGTGCAACACCCCCCTGCGCAAAGCCCGTTTCAACATCTTAACAAACGACTCAGCCTGCCCATTCGTCTCAGGATGATACGGTGCGGACCTTAGATGTCGAATACCATTTTGACGCATAAACTCATCAAATACACCTGCGATGAACTGTGGATCGTTATCAGAGGCCAGGATCTCCGGTAATCCTTTATTAGCAAAGATCGTCCGCAGTTTCTCTACTGTAATGTTTGCTGATGTATGCTGCAATACTACAACCTTCGGCCATTTAGAGAATGCATCGATCACAATCAAAAACATTTTGCCATTAACCGGCCCCGCAAAATCTACATGGACCCTCAGCCAGGCTCTGCCTGGGGTCGGCCACAGCCCTGAGGCTCGACGCGGGTTATCAGTTTGACACGTGGCGCAACGCTTAAACAACTGCTCAATGTCTTTGTCCAACCCCGGCCACCACAACAGGCTACGAGCAAGACTCTTTTTCTTCACGACGCCAAGGTGACTGACATGCAGTTCTTCTAAACACCGCTGCCTGAACTTCGGTGGAATCACCGTCCTCATTCCCCAGATAACGTACCGTTGGACCAACGACAGCTCCGATGCACGCGATGTGAAAGGTTGAAATGCCGCTGTCGAAGGTAGATCGCTCCAATTCCCCGTAGAAATCGCCTGGACGACACGGGCGAGCACCGGATCATGAGCCGATTCCACCGCGACCTGTCTGGCCGTGATCGGCCCGCTTTGGACCTGGCCCAGCGCGAACACATCGACCCGGTCGGCCGACTCAGACGCAGCTGGACCCTCCGCACACGGCAAGCGTGAGAGCCCGTCGCAGTTAGCATGCTTCTCGGTGCTTCGGAACTGAATATCATAATCGTAAGCAGCAAGAAACAGACACCACCGCTGTATTTGCGCAGCCGCTACCACCGGTACCCCGCGTTCAGGTCTCAGGATGAATTGAAGCGGTTTGTGATCCATCTGCAAAGTGAAATGCCGCCCCAGCAGGTATTGATGAAACCTCCGCACACCCCAGACGAGGCGAGGAGCCTCGCGCTCGATCTGGGCATATTCCCGCTCTGCTGCGGACAGGGTCCGGGATGCAAAACAAACAGGCCGCTCGGAACCATCGTCCATCCTGTGGGAGAGCACTGCCCCGATGCCATATGCAGAGCTGTCGCATGCCAATAAGAGCAGACGTGCATGCTCGTAGTGCACGAGGACCATATCCTCTGTGAGCAGCCGCTTGACGCGGTCGAACGATGCCTGGTGTGCAGGCCCCCAGGCCCAGCGCTCGTCCTTCCTGAGCAACCGCGTTAACGGCGCAAGTTGTGAGCTGAGCCCGTGCACGAACCTTTGGTAATACTGGGCCATACCAATGAACGAGCGCAGCTGCGTCTTGTCGCGAGGCGGTGGCATGTGTTGAATCTCCTCCACCTTCCGAGGACCTTTCAACAGCCCCTCCGGCGTGATGATGTGCCCGAGGTATTCCAAGTGCTGCTTGAAGAATGCGCACTTGTCCCTGTTCAAGCGCAGGCCGCACGCTTCTAGCTTTGTCAGCACTTGGGCAATGTTCGCAAGGTGCTCGTCCGCAGTTTTCCCTGCAATGAGCACATTGTCTTGGAAGGTCTGAGCGGGCAGGCCAATGCAAACCTGATCCATGGCTTTCTGCCACAAGGCTGAGCCCAGAAGCAATCCCAAAACAGAGTCGGGTATATCGATAGAGCCCTTGACATGTGTTGATTGTCAAAAGCTCGCTACTCCCGGGATCCATCGCCAGGTGAAAATATGCATAACGCAGGTCTAGCTTCGTGAAGTATTGACTCCCACCAATCGTGCATATATTTCATCGATTGACGGCAGTGGATATTGCTCCACGCTGAGCCCCGGGTTAACCGTGGATTTGAAGTCCCCGCACAATCGGACGTCTCCATTCCGTTTCAGCACTGTGACAACCGGGGTGGCCCAATCTGAGTACGACACCTGTTAGATCACTCCACAGGCCTCCAGCCTATCCAGTTCACCCTTGACCTTGTCCCACATAGCATACGGCACCGGTCGTGGTTTACAAAAAGAGGAACCACCCCCTCCTTCAGGAAGAGCTTTGCCTCCACGCCCTTGAGTTTCCCAAGGTCGTCGCAGAACAAACCTTGATGTCTTTGAAGAATCTTCTCCAACTGATCCTCCCATCGGCTCGGCACGGGTTGCACAAGGTGAACTGCGGCCCAGTCTAGCCTGATGCGGGACAGCCAGTCTCGGCTGAGGAGAGACGGTCCCTCCCCCGCACGACGTACAATGGAAGCGTGGCGACCTGGCCTTGGTACCGCACAGACACGTGTGACATCCCGACTGGCGTTATCTTCTAGCGGGTGTACGTGAACAGCGTGAGGTTTGACCTGATAAGCTTCAGGCCGTTGAGTCTACGCGCGGTATGTTCGCCGATGATCGACACAGCCGCTCCCGTATCGACCTGGAACGTGATCGGCGTTTTGTTCACTTCGACTTCCACCGTCATCGGGCGCGCCGCCGCCAGGCCAATTGAAAACAGGCTCAACAACGGCCGCCGGTTCCGCCCCGGGTCTCCGAGGTCGCCTCGCACATCGCCGTCCATGACCTTAACGGTGGCCGGCACCCCACGGCACACACGCTTTAGATGACCCACCTTGTGACAATTCAAACACACGGTGCCTTTATACTTGTATGCACGGCGCAGGTGTCGACCTCCGCATCCCAAACACGTCCGCGGGGTCACCTCGCCACACGTGCGGCCGCGCGACGACGTCCGACCCGCATCGAAGGTCGTGCGCGCGTCCCGGGGTGCTCGCGACCCCGCGTGGCCGGTGATGGGCCGAACATCCCCGCGAGTCTGCTCCACAGCTGTAGCCGTGCTGACCGCCAAGTCAAATGTAATGGCTTCACCCTTCAGCTGTAGAACCGCCGAAACCATCTTCGCATCTTGTAAACCAGCGATAAAATGATCTCTGAGCTGCGCTGGACGCTCCCCCGCCGTGAACTTGCAGGCCACGGAAGAATGCTTAATCCGCGCCACGAAATCAGCGACGCGCTCCTCTGCCCCTTTCGAGAGGCGATCGAACTGGTATCGAGCGAGCTGTAATGACTTCTCCGGCGCCATGTGTGCGTCATCTTCTCCACAACGTCCCGAAACGACAGCCCGTCATCACGGGGCTTGTCCGGCGCCACCAAATCACTCAGTAGTCAATAATGTTCCGCCGAAAGCGAAGCGAGCAAGATCGACTTCTGTTTGCTCTCGTCGACCACATCATTCGCATGGAAATAGCATCCCAATTGCTCTGAAAACAATTCGAAGTCGTCTCCGACGAAAACGGGCACATGTCCGTTTTTAACCATCCTCGTCGCCAACTGTGGTGTATGAGGTGCAGTGGAACACGAGAAGCAAGAGTGTTAGCATCAACTCCGCTTTATTGCGCGTCCTGATGTACATTCCTGCCACCCCTTGCGGGCGAGTCATGATATACGAAAATCCAATCACGTGATACACCACAAATTGCACTCAACATACAGGTTCCCTGAGTCAGCTATGTCGATAAGTGCATGTTCCCAAGAGAGCTGACCTTCCATTGTTTAAATGTTTTGAAATCGATTAGATGCGCTGCGGATCGATTTTATAGTTAGGGAGCGAACAATGGAGACATCCCTCCCCCTCTTCTGCAAAGAGGAAGAAGAACCCTGCGGTGACGTCAACAACTCCCTCCCACCCGTGGTTGAGCGGGGGGTGGATCACGAGGGCATGAGTCACGCCGGGTGCGGGGGAGGGTGCAAAGGATAAAGAGGACATCTTTTCTTTGTTCAAGAGAGTCTCGGGGGAGTCCCGTGGTAGAAAGAGTTCGTGGGATGAGTTCGTGAAAGTCCCGTGTAAAGAGTTCGTGTGCTGAGTTCGTGAAAGTCCCGTGTAAAGAGTTCGTGGGATGAGTTCGTGAAAGTCCCGTGTAAAGAGTTCGTGGGAGTCCCGTGGCGGAGTTCGTGTGCTGAGTCCCGTGGGAGGAGTAAGCTTTTGCTTCGGCAGTTGGGGAAGTCGGGAGGAAGCCAGAAGCCAAGGAGCTGCGTGGAAGTCCGGGCGTCGCGAAGGAGACGCGATCTGGAGGCGCAGCCTTGCCTGCTGTGTCGCGCAAACCTCGCGTTCGTGTGGAGAGAGCCGGAGAGAGCTCGCCTGCCACACGGAAGGCCCGAGCTCGACCGCGGCTACGCTAGCTGCTGTGGGGACGGGACGTCGCGGGTCGCCCAATCCAAACACCACAAGGGTGTAGGTAACCTGCAACGGTCTCGTGGGACTCGTTCGGTCTGCCAAGTCCCATGCTATAAAGACCCAAGAGGTCCCGTCTGACCCAATTGCCTTTGATGGGGTCTTTATCCTGCTTTTTTTTCGAATGAATGTTTGTGGCGCCGAGTCCTGTAAGTAAAACTGTGAAAGTGAGTGTACATTAATAATTACTTATAGACGGTTGTAGTTCTTTTGTTGCTTGCATAATTGCATACGTGTTTCATTATAATAAATGTCCTTGTGTGAATGTAAACCTGCTCGTTGCGTCCATTCAATCATTGACTGAACATTTCGTGTGTTGGGAGTTAGAAAGCCGTTGGTTTGCCGTAATAGGGGGACATTTGGACCGACGGTTCTCGGCGATTACGCCGCTCGGAATCGCGTACGGACAGGCTCGCCTCGGCGGTTTGTTCCGTACGGGATCCGTCGAGGGTGGAATGTGCCGGAAGTTTGATCACGTGGGTATTTAGGTACATTGAAGATTGGCAATGGACCCTACCCCACGTGATCTGCCGATTGGCGTATTTCGGTTCTTGTACCAGGACCCGTCGCTCGGAGTTATCCGGGCGGCGATCTATATTCCGGGCGATCGGTCGGGCCGACTTGACTTGCGGCTCCGTTCAGAGCGGTCGGTTGGCGGCCGACCCCCGGCCTGTAACACTCTTTTTCTTGATACCTCCGCCACCTAGAGTGAAGGAGTTTATGTTTTCACCCCTCTCTGTCTGTTTCTTTGTCTGTTTGTTTGTTTGTTTGTCTGTCTGTGTGCAGGATATCTCAAAAATGTGTGGACAGATCCTGATGAAATTTGTTGGGCAGGTTCGGTGTGTGACAAGGACGAACTCATTAGATTTTGGTGAAGACCTGGATCCGGATACGATAACTCAAATTTTAAAAGTGATTCTTCACCATGAGAGATATTGCCAAAAATGATATAGAGCACGATATCTCAAACATTTGTAGACGAATTCGGATGAAATTTGCTGGACGTGTTGGGTATGTGACGAGGAAGAACTGCTTCAATTTTGTTAAATATCTGGATCTTATAATTTTTTTAAGTGATTCTTCACCATTGAGAGATGGGGCCTAACGAATATATCACACGATATCTCAAAAAGTTGTGGACGGATTTGGATGAAACTTGTGGACAGATTGGGTTATTGTGGCAATTACGAATTTGTTTCAATTTTGGTGAAGATCCGAATCCGGATCTAGATACGAGAATTATTTAATTGTCAAAGTGATTCTTCACCATTTAGAGAGAAGGCCAAGAACGATGTATAGCATGATATTTAAAAACTGGATCGGGCATGAAATGTTCTCATGGATAAAGCCACGAATGCTGGCACCTCCAGGCGATTATAAGCTTTGCAATGTACCCAGTGATTCGTAGCTATGATGAACAGGCATTCAATAATATGAGTGAGGAAAGTGAAGATAAAAAAAACTTTATCGTGAAGAAGTCATTGTGGCCTGTTTCATGTCAGGACATGGTTGAGCAGGCCGAAAAACATAGCGACTTCACACCCCAGTTAGGTAACCCAGGATCCGTCTTAAAACCCCAGTTAGCGAGGTGGCCGAGGATCGCCTGATAAAGGATATAATTAAATATGGCTATTAATTATCTTCAAAAGGGGTGTTTAAATTAACCCAAACACCCAATTTTCACCCATGCACTTCCTTGGAGTTCTCGTAGTGTGCATGCAAAGTTTCAGAGGTAGGTTTCATTGCTTTGGAGTTATGGAGGAAAACACACACCAAAACACACACACCACACTGACATACACATTCACATTTATTAGTTTGGATTATAGATAACAGATACACATTTCTATTTTATTGAAGACCAATTTTATGATAAATAAAGAGTTTGGCTCAGAATTAAAGCATAAATAACATTTTGAAATGTTTCTTTATTCATACATTTCGGAAACTGTCCACTGTAGTCGATGAAGTTCTTAGCTCAGCTATTCAGTAATCATTCTCGTAGCATCCATGGATGATGTTACTCATTTATGTTGATCCTCCCATACTTAGAACCATAATCGTGACAAAGAATTTAAGCATAACAATTTCAGATGAATGTTTATTTGGGAAGTCTAATGATGGACACAGTGAACTGAAAATAAATGAAGGAGAGTAGCACAAAATTGTGAAATAATAATTAAGTGCTACAATTATCCACTCACAAAGAAAGCCAGAAAGCTCACAGAATATTTTGGAGGTCGTGCATTCATGAACATCCACCAAATAATGCGAGCAGACCGAATGCCCTGCTTTATTTCCGTCTGAGAGAAGGAATATTGTGTGATGCAACACCAATCGCACAATTTATAGTTGGGCCTTATATTGAACCCAAACTAGACAGTTAAAAAGTTAGCGCATATTTACATCCAAAGCTTATCCCAAGCATAAGATAGCGGTCAAACATATATGGAACACGATGTTGCAGGGGAGTTGGCATTGTTTTTCCTTGATTGAATGAGAAGCGTAATATTGGGCAGTGTGATAAGTTTGATTTACAGTTCTGAAGAGCACTCGGTGATGTAATGGTTGGAGCATCTGCTTTGAGTCGACGAGGTCTATGTTCAAACCCTGGTCGGTCGTACCAAAGATTAAAAAAAAATGCTACATGCTGCTTCCTTGCTTGACATTCAATATTTAAGAGGAATAGAGAATAGAGAACAATCCCCTTAGTTTGGCATCCATGGGGAGGAGGAAATTCCTCTTCAGGGAAATGCCCTGGTGAGTGCAGTAAGAAAAGCAGCACCATAGTTGTGATGTTGCTGGTACCCCAAATGCCCAGAAAGTGATGGCACTTCCCCCAAGCTCAGTGGCTGTATATGTCTTAGCTAACAGTCGTGTGTGTGTGTGTGTGTGTGTGTGTGTGTGTGTGTGTGTGTGTGTGTGTGTGTGTGTGTGTGTGTGTGTGTGTGTGTGTGTGTGTGTGTGTGTGTGTGTGTGTGTGTGTGTGTGTGTGTGTGTGTGTGTGTGTGTGTGTGTGTGTGGCAGCTCATGTAAAAACCAGCCTTAGAGCATGTAAAAAAAGATATAGACAATCATTTCTGTTGAAAAGCCAGAGAAAGTTAAAAGACAAGGTATGAGAAAGAGAAAGTAATTTGTAACAAATGATAAACTAAGTTTGATGTGTGCATTAAACATTAATATTGTCCATTTGAAATATTTAACGTTGTGGATGGGGGTGTGAAACAATGGAGTGGGTAGTAATACAATGGGAGACTGTAAACAAGTTCTTCAAAGCAAAGAAATACAAGCAAAGGACTCTCATTATATCTCCCAAAAAGGTTGATTAACAGCTCTACGATGAACTGATCTGACCAGTGGGCAAACCGTTGGAATTGTGTGGTGGTGCAAATAGTTTCATTTACAAGCTTATCATCACAAATACAGGAAGCGTCTCGTTTTTATCACACTCAAGCTAATTTAAAGGCATTTTAAAAAACTAATTTAGGGCTTAAAAAAGGTCCAAACATATGAAATAACCTTGAATAGTATTAGGTATGGACAGATACAGAAAAAATATGAACAGTAGTTTGTCAGCCATCTCAACATTTCCTCCCCCACCCCTTCCTTACCCAACCCTCTTACTTGCAGGTTTCCTCCCTCTTCTCATTCCCTCGCTAGTTGCGTTCACCTGCTGACCAACTGTTCGTTCACTGACATTTGCTCTATGTCACCAAGCTCTTCCATGAGCCAGATTTTGTTGTATCCTGAAATGAATGGGAAAATGGACAAAATCTCACACTTAATGACAAGGAGATGAAGAACAAGCAAAATATACTGAAAGTAAAATAAGAGGATTTATGTTTCAAGGGGTACTATAAAAGTCCTTCAATTAGATCGTGAAAGCCGTGTGTGTGTGTGTTTACACCGATTAGGTTCTGCTTGCCGGGCACTCTTAACCTGCCATTGTGAGCACACAATATGTAATATGTTGTCTTTTAACCATCATTTTCAGTATTTAGATTCAAGAGTGGCAATTTCAAAATGGTTAACCACAATTGCTCTGTTACTAAATGCAAATCGGACTCACGGAAATATAGGAATACGAGAAATATCTGTGGATGTGAGACGTGTCGGGTTTGTACCATTTCCCGTTAATACAATTGCTTGCAAAGTTAGTGGATATAACACACATGCACACACCCATGGACGGACGCTTCTCCTTTTACCAATAGATGCAAAATTCTTGTATAATCTATCTTGTCCAATAGATCCTCCTCTCCACAGCACTGTGAATGAATTTTGCGGATAAATCAAACTTGTGATATGTTGCACATTATTTTCTGTCCAACTCGTTTATGAAAAACACCCGTCCCCTTTGCTGCTACTACTGTATATGGGTGTGGATAATAGGTGGTACTCAGCTTATTCTGTTTTGGTTGTTGCAGACAGACTGCATCACTTCAATGCATATCATGGATTGAAGCATGCCGTTTGTCATCTGCATTTTGTTTAATAACCCAGTCTCAGTCCAGGGCATTTTGGAGTGCAGGATTGTTGATCTGAGTTGGAAGGTGAGGGTTATTTGTTTCTCTTCCGAAAAGAGATGCTGCTGGAAATTCCCCTGCGACGCAATGCTGTGTAGGATGATAGTTTAGCGAAAATATGAAAAGTTATTGATACCAATTCCTGTGATCGATGCTTGATGTGTGAAGAGCTTCCCCCAGAGTGTGGAAAAAGCATTCTTCCTTTTAGTTGGCTTGAGGTCAACAAGATGAATTTTGCAAAGTTTGATTCCATGAATGCTGCAAAACTGTTTGAACTCCAAACTGATAAACTGAGGTCCATTGGCTGATACAATTTCATGGTGATGAGCCATGTGTGGAATATACAGTTGTTAGGCCTCTCATGAACTAGTTGAGGTGTATGACAATAATTGCTTCTGGCTATCGGAAGCATTCATCGAAAATGCCGAGGTTACATTCCCCAACCACACATGTCAACATGGTTGACCTCCCACAGATTGATTGGTATCTTGGTGATTTGTAACGGTGCAAGTTGAACAGGTGGGCTGACACTTGGCACCACAAGTTGGATGGCAGATGTGCACCTGAGCAGAGATCCTGCATGGTCTGTATCAGCCACCACTATGGTGGCCACAGTTTTACTGTTTTATATACTCCAGACAGCTGTCAAATGTAGACTGAACAGGTAAAAGAGTGTTTGAACCATATTTGAAGATGGTAGTGGCTAACTTGGATATAGTGTGGTGGTGGCCATCTTGACATAGTCTGTGGTAAGTGTTTCTCTCCAACATGTTGACAGAATCCCCAGAATCGATAATTATTTTCACAGGAATATTATCGATTTTGACCATTATGGTGTCCATCAACAAGTGGGCGATCCATGCAATTAAAGACGTAACTTTTCCTATGATCATCTTCAGAAGCTGTACACGTAAATCACACAGAGTGATCTTGGGAGTTTGAGATATCCCATGGATTTGGCATTTTCTCACCATGCAAACTTGGCTGAAATGGTTAAGTTTGTGACAGTGATTACAACATTTCCCATTTTCCGGGAAGCAGTCACCACTGTGCGTATGACCAATGGCTCCACAGCTGTAGCAACATTTGGATGTGCAGAAACTTCTCATGATGTTGCCAAATTTTGAATTGTGTTGTTTCCACAAAGGCAGCTCATTTGAAGTTTGCTGAGAATGGTTTCGTTAATCACATCAACAGCCTGTTGGGGTTATCGACAGTCCTTTCTTCAAAATGTCTGGATTGAGCCTCGGATACTTCCATTGCATGAGATATTCATAGCATGGTGCGATGTTCAAATCTGGTTCACGAAGGAGACGTCTGAGCAGCCATGGCAATGCACACTTGCCTATGATTTGATCTTTTTCTGCCTCATCAGTGTCATATGCTCAAAATCACACCTTCTCGCTAACTCTCGAAGCCGGCTAACATAATTAGCAATCAACTTTGGTGATGCTTGTCCAGCATGGTGAAACACGTGATGTTCAAATGAAACATTTTACCTCTGCTCAAATTGTTCGTTAAGTTTTGCGATTGCCATGTCAAAATCGTTTCCCGTATCGGTGAAGGTCTCAAAGATGGTTTGTGCCTCTTTGCCGGCGATTCACAGCAACACAGCACATTTTCTTCCTGCTTTGTAATGTTCGCAGCGGCCATGTAGTACTCCAACCTCTGTTGCCATTTCCTCCATCTCTGTGCATTATTGTATTCATCACAAATGTCAAACAGTTGTGGAGCCGTTAAATCCAACTTCTGTGCCATTTTTCTCCTCGTCGCCAATATAATGTTCTTACACACTGGAAAACCGTTGTTAGTTTCACATAGGCTTCAATCAAACTCCATACCACCACAGCACATCAGCTACCATTGCCTTTCTCCATATTCTAGATTCTGAAGTATTTACAAACCTTTTTTTTTACCAATTGAAGCATTTTCAAACAAACAAACAAATATATAAATATACAATTTCACTTTTATAGTGCAGTGAACCTTCAAATATCATGGGGGTTAGATTCCTGGAAAATGCTGTTATAGTTAACACCGTGATCATGAAAACCAAGGGTGAATGGGAAAAGGGGGTTCAGTTCCTGGGCTTCAATGCAATACAGAGGAAGGTGGGCAGTAGCTGAAAATAAACATATCACAATTCAAATAAACATGTAAAATATATACATATATATATATATATATATATATATATATATATATATATATATATATATATATATATATATACGCATGTTAACATTGACATAAACATGTAAATAAAATAAATACAGTATAAAATACACAAAAAACACAAGACTTTTACCCTTTTCATTTATGACAAAACAGTGATGCTGTTAGAGGGGAGGAGGGTGTTGGATAAGATGTGGATGTAGAACTTGCAATAGCTTTTCGATCATCAGGAGCATGACAGAGTCACCTGCTGCATTGCCACAATGAAGAAGTGTAAAATGATCCTTAACCACCGTGACCTGGAGCAGATCTTTCCTGCTTGGAGAGGAAGATATCAGATGGCTTCCTTTTCCAAAATAATCCCGTCTCTCAGCATTTGCCGTTGTTGTACTGGAGACCTAGGCCCTGGGTGCCTCGTGGAACCATTGGTAAATCCAGAATGATTTCTCCTGTATCACTAGTCCACTCAAAATGTGTAAATCCGCAATCGTTTCTCCCGTATCACCGGTCCACGCAGGTAGGTAAATCCGCAATTGTTTTTCCTGTGTTACCGGTCCACTCAAATGGGTAAATCCGCAATCGTTTCTCCTGTATTACCGCATTTCACTCACGTTTACCACACAGTCAATTAATTGATCCCATAATGGCAGCCCACAGATGCTGCACTTTGACCTCTTGCCAACCTATCTAACAACTCATTTTTTCGTTTGTTTTTTTTTGCACCATGTCAGAAAGATTCTCTGCGTTTTGACACAACTAATTTTGTCTACGACGGGTATGGGGGACAGGACGGATCGCATTACTTGGTTACGATAGCTTCTTTAGATGTTTTGCGCCGCATTCAACAGCTCAGTTCATATTGGTGGCATGTCTGGGTGCCCATGGTAGTGTTTGAGACCGGGCGCTTTAGATTGTTGGCCTTGACACATAGTGCCGGATGAGTAACACGAACGATTTGACATATTCTTCGTTTCTATATCACCTCCATCAACTGATAAACATCATGGCAGGATAAAAGTCGTAAATGCTGAGTTGAACAAACGTCCTGAAGTCATGGACTTAGTTAAGTAATGCATGTCGTCTGGGACCCGGTCATCGGTTTGCCGCCGAATGCTGCTGATTGTGACGTCATCGATTCCCTCTTTGAAAATTCTATCTATATTCGATTTGTTGAATCCGCTATCACCTGTGTAAATCCATGGAACACATAATGTGAAGATTTCGGAAGTATGAACAGAATATGTTCAGAGAAAAGTGTGTTAGAAGTTCCAGGCATATGCCCATTATGTTATATATGATTAACGGTGCGCGAGAAACAACAAAAGGCTCATAATGGGAGGTGTATAGTACATACGGATACAAACAATGACTCTTCTCGGCTCAAAAACTGCAAAAGGCCGAAATGAAATACCACAATAACTAAATACGAACCCAATAGGTTGCCCGTGATTGGTTGAAACCCACGATATGAGAACCCGCAATATTTCAGGGTTTACTGGCAGGGTACCTTTTCTGATGGGTTTGTGGATGGCTCACCTCAGATGAGCAATTTTTGTGTGATGGTAGAAACAGTAATTCACCGTAAAAATTCAGTGAGCAGATATTGCTGTGGGTGAAGCCAGTAACCTTCGCAACCTCATTTCATGCCACCAGCTAAGATTTCCAATCGATGCTCATTGTACCTCCAAAGTACCGGTTGGAAGCAAGGATGATATTATGGAGGCTCAACTGAAAAACAAATTTCAGCACTTTTTGGGCTTACCACCTGAGCGAAGATCACTGAAGTGCTTTCCATGCTAACCAACCACCTCCAGGCACCTATCCCTCAGCACATTCCTGCTTTTCAGCCCCAACGCGTCCCCTCTCTCTATATACTCCCCACAACTTTACTTTCAGCAATTTCCATTTGATATTTCTGATAGCATTTCATTCTGATATCCCATTCGGTGATACGCAGATCAGTAGTTTCAGTTTCACGTTTCAACATCACTTTCACTTTTGAATTTCAGTTTCGATTTGTCATTGCAACTTGTGAAGTGGCGCAAATGGTGCAAAAAAAGGTTGTAAAAAACGATTTTCATGGGATTATTTTCGTTTTTTTAAGGGGTTTGAAGGGTCTTAAAAGGTCTAAAAAGTGTCTAAAAGGTATGAGGGGTGCAAAGAGTCGAAAGGTCTCACGGGTTGAAAGGGTCTTTGGGATATAAAGTGTCACAAGTGTCTTAAGGATTCTAAAGGGGTCTATAGTGTCAAAAGGGGTCTTGAAAGGATCTGAGGGGTTTAAATGAGTCGAAGGGGTATAAGATATAAAGGGGTTTAGGGCAAAAGAGCAAAAGGGGTCTACAGTGTCCAAATGGTCTTGGTGTCCAAATGATTTTAAAAGGTCGAAAGTTCTGAAAATTGTCTAATGGGCTGAAGAAGGTTTATACAGTAGATCTCAGAAGGGTTTAAAAGGTCTTAACAGGTTCTGAATGGGTATGAAGCGGTCTAAAGGGCGTAAAGGGTCTAAGGGGTGTCAAGGATTCTTATGGGGTCTACAGTTAATTCAGGGTGTGAAGGAGTGAAGCTGCAGTGAAGAAATTACCTCACGTTAGCAAATAAGTTAACTCTGGAGTGCAGCATGATTATCACCTCACTGCAATATTTAGCCCGTCAAGGTTTTGCAATTCGTGGGAAGGATGCCTCTGAAGGGAATTTCAAAATGCTCTTACAGTTGCGGGCCAAGGATGATGTCAACCTCAAGACGTGGCTGTCAAGGAAGACGACGTTCACAAGTGGAGAAATTCAGAACGAAATTCTACAGTTGATGAGTCATGCCATCCTCAGAAATATCTGCAGTAACGTGAATGAAATGTCCACTCAGTTCGGACTCGTAACTGATGGAACGCAAGATATTCAGGGTAATGATCAGGAGTCGGTGTGTGTGCGTTATGTGACGGATTCCTTTGATGTTCAAGAAGATCTCATGGGCCTCTACCAAGTATCGTCAACAACAGGAGTATCACTTTGTAAGATGCTTCAGGATGTCCTAATTCGGTGTCAACTCCCTATTGAACATCTTAGAGCGCAGACTTACGATGGGGCAAGCAACATGTCCGGAAAGTACAAGGGCTGTCAAGCACAGCTAAAAAAACTCCAACCGCTGGCCAATTATGTTCACTGTGGAGCTCATGTCAGCCAACTCATTACATCCAAAGCCCTACAAACTGCACCGTTCATAAGAGACGCCCTTGATTATGTCCAGGTACTCAGCAACATCTGCAACAACTCTGGAAAATTCAAACATTTTTACTTGAATATCCACGTGGACGATGCCGACACTCCTTGCCCTACACGCCTGAGGCCAATTTGCCCGACGCATTGGTTAACTCGTTCTCCTGCCGTGAAATCGATATTTGATAACTATGAAGCGGTACTGGATGCCCTTCAACAAGCAAGTGATGACTTTGGTACGAACATCGCGAGCCAACGGTATTCGAAGCTGTCTTTCATCAGGAAAGTGTGTTCTCAGTCTGTTTGCATCATTGCCCGTTCTCCAATCCCTTGAATACCTCAATAAGGCACTTCAGGGTTCACAAGTTACCGTCTCTGGTATGCTTACTGCTGCAAAGGTAACTGCCAGAATCTCCAATCTCTCCGTACCGACCAGACGTTTAAGGAGGTTTTCGAAGCAGCACAACAGAAGCTTCAGCAGTGCCAACTAGATCCAGTGACCCTCCCTCGGAAGTGCAAGCTTCCGAAGAGACTTGTTGGAGGCACGCTGGAATACACTGCTAATTCTGCAGAGGAGGTATACATAGTTGAATTTTTCAAAGTCATCGACAGCGCATCCAAGAACTTAAACGAGTACTTCACATCAACCGACCTCATGGCGTATCGGGACTTGGGTGAAATGCTCCTGTCTGGGTCATTCAAACCACAAATATCCCGAACTGTTGGATTCCCAAGAGCACGAACTTAGCTTCTTTCGTAACCAGTTCAGTGGTTCATCTGTTGAGGATTACCGTAAGATATTTGTAGACATGGTGCCGGAAGTCCGTCAAATGTTCCCACAGGTAGAACGTTTGCTGAGGCTTCTATTGGTTTCCCCAGCAAGTTCATGCAAAGCTGAACAGTCATTCAGCACACTCAGACGTATGAAGACTTGGTTACGTTCCACAATGACCCAACAATGCCTCAACCATCTCATGATCTGTCATGTTCACCGAGATCGCCTGACTGCACTTGACCCCCAAGACATTGCTACAAAGTTTTTAACTGGATCGGCAGACAAGAGGGTTCATATTTTTGGCAAGTTTTAAGGTAAGTTGACTGTACTCGTGTAATATCAATTTGTATGTCAGTTTAGTTTTCAGTTTATGTTTAGTGAATCAGTTCAAGGGTCGTGAGAACGAGGCTTGATAAACAATTATATATATATATATATATATATATATATATATATATATATATATATTTCTTTGATGACACTTGAAACTTTGAAATGTGTATGATTATTGTTTAATTAATTTTGCTCCGTCTGCTTACATTTGATAAAAAGATGGTCGATAGATGGTCAGATTAATTTAAGGGATTTGTGTGATCAGAAGGCAGCATGTCAATGTGCGTATAAAATCAAGAATTTGCAAGGGTAGACTTGCTGTGTCCACGCCGGCACGAAGTGGGCTTCATGGTCTGGACATGCAATGTCCCACTTTTCAAAAGCAATCGACGCCCATGTATACATTGATCGATCTGCCTGGATTTATGATGGTACAACTGCCCCTTGTGGGCTGGAGATCCCTCAGCAAAATCCATTTCCTCTCCTCCCTCAAAAATTCAAACAAAATATCTCCCTCCTTCACTTGGAAAAAAAAAAACAGGAATAAGCACTTGGGGGGGGGGGGAGAGGGGGGGTGGGACCCAACACCCAACACCCAACACCCAACACCCAACACCCAACACCCAACACCCAACATCAGAGAAAAAATCCAAACTCCAATCTCATTTTCCTCTCCCTTCTTTGCAAATCCCCAAACTGAATAAAACGTATCTCTTCCATAAAACCTATTCACAAAACTTTTTTAAAAGAAAGAAAAACACTTCCAAAATGTATCTTAAAATGTCTTTCTCTGCTTATGTCTCCATCATGTACAACCCATTCATTCTTCTTCATCATCACAATCTCTTCCTTTTCTCTTTGACAAAGCTTATTTCCCAAAACCTCCTCACTCCTAACAGCTTAGTTCATCCAGCCTCCTCTTTCACTTTCAGCCAAATTTTTGTCCGTGCCTTCAACCAAGAGCATTCTCACCACCCCACTCAGAAAGTCTGTCGCAGGTTATCCTGAGCTATGAATTTTGTAAAGGCTGTGTGCACACGACAAACGTTTCACTTTCATGTCTATTCATGGTGTCAAACCCCTCCATGTCAGTACCATCCCCCCCCCCAATCTGCTTCCCCTCGTCCTGCCCCCTCTCAACTCACACCCTGTCCAGCCTTCTCTCAGCTCCCCTCCCCACTCCTCCCCCTCCTCGCTTCACCCTTCCCCCTCCCGGCTTCGCCCCTCCCCACACTCTTCCCCTCGGCTTCTCCCCACCGTGCACCCTCTCCTTGCTCCTTTCCACATCCCTACGTCCTCTTGGCAGCTCCTTTCCCCCCTGTCCCAAAATGTGTGGTCCTCCAACATCTGGGGCATTTGTTCCAATCTGACAGATCTCTCAATCCAGGCCACTGCCGATAAACCGGACATCATCTGTTTAACAGAATCCTTCCTCCCACAGGATGTCACTGACTCCTTAGTGTCTCTCATTGGCTATTATCTCCTCTTGTTTGATCGACCTAAACCCTGTCCTGGTGGAGGAGTATGATCATGTTCATCAAATCATATATATATATATATATCATGTTCATCAAAAACTCCATTTCTCACACTCCATGTACTGCTTTTACACCTCCCAAACCCCAGAAGTACCTCTGCCTGTGAGTTCCCTTCCACTCCCACCTCATGTTTGGCTGTGTGTTGTACCGTCATCACAACAGTGACGACTCCATCTCCATCTCTCTCGGACATCATGGACCAACTTTTAATAACTCATCCAAACCCTCTCTTCCTCATATGTGGTGACTTCACTTCTGCAAAGGACTTCTGTGACTCGATGAGACTGACTCAATCCATGAATTTTCCCACCTGGATTTTCCCAATGGCAAATCTTCCCTTCTGGATTTGGTGACGACCAACTTACACAGTGCACATGCACACACGCCGCTCTTTCTCCACTCGCTCCCCCTCTCCCCCTTGCCCACCTCTCTACCTCCACACTCAACTCCTTTCTCTTCCTCATATGTGATGACACTCTTCCTCAAGGCACTCCTTCTTATCCCCATCCTACTTACTCCCTCTTCTCTTCCTCACCCCTCCCCTTCCTTAAGTCCCACTCTCCCCGCTCTCCTTCATACATTAAATTTGTGCTTATTCAGCTTGCAACAAGTAAATGTTTTTCATAAAAAAATCACAGTTCAAAAACATTCCCCTTCACTTCCCCCACCTAATAATCTTCTGACCCCTGCTCTTAACCTACCTCCTTTTCTCCATCCATGACATTTTCTCCATTTCTCCATCTTAACACTACCATCTGATTTATAAAGGTGTTACATAGTGGATAATATTGCACTACCAGTTTTGATGCAATACTCTGGTGAGGGTGAATAGGTCCACCAGCAAGACAGCAGACTTTCCCATTTGTCAGTTCAGAATGAATGGATCCAAGGATTTTGCAAAGCCCTGTCTGCCCCCGCCAATAATTTGGAGATGGAAAGCTTGTCCAAAATATCTGATAAAACTTCATCATGTTAGTCACAATTGATGGCGCAGTATGCCGAAGAATATTAAAGGTGCACTCAGCCACTAAAATACTGAATCTTATCTCAGGTCAATTTTTCCACTGTCTCTTCAAAGGAAACACCTCTTATCCTGTTTTCAACTTTAATAATAGAATGAATGATCCCAGGGAGACCGCCAGGACACTTGTCACCCACGTTGCATAAAATCCAAGACTATCGCTTCATCATAGTTATCGATAACAAGCAGGACCGAATGCACGTATTTGATGGATAGTTTCAGAGCACGTTAGAATTATGAATTGAGTAGAGGACAACATTGAATATCTGCAGTGGTCAGCCTAAAGCCCTGACTTAATGGCAATCAAACCACTCTGGAACATCTTTAAATGCTGCATGATCGACTGAATCAACAGGGCAGAATCTCCCACTGAAGGTGCACTGACTGAAGGTGGAATGGCACAATACCATGTTGATATCTTACTCACATTTGGTGCAGTTTGTAGTGGAGAGCCCATGCCAGATTCGGTTTTTGCAAAAGTTTTTTTTATTCGTGGCATTAAGGATCGAATAAATGGTTATGAATTATTAACCTTTAATATAGCTTTTCCGTCCCAATACGTTGAGAAATATAATGTACAATATAGCCGAAGTTGAAATTACCAGGCAAGCTGTCATATAAAGAATGAACTGCTGTTACATTGGAGTTTCATTTTTTATTTGGAACTGCCACCAAAAAGCTCGGTGAGTGCATGAATCCTTTTGCCAGGATAAGTTTAATATCCAACCATTCTTCGCCCACTGCTTCAATCACCACAATAAGCTTTTACTCTCATTTACAACAATCGCTATTTTTGTCTCATTTGTCCACCTAATGCATGATCTTCTAAACATTCCAGATTTCATATAGATATCCGTGGAAGATTTGCTTGTCTAAATGTCATCAATTCAGTGCCTTTGTATGATATTCTGTAACTTTGATATCCATGACTGCAGTGGTATCAATTGGCAGCATTGTTTTATTATCACATGCACATAGCTTAAGGCCCGGTCACACCTTGACGTTTTAGCCAACGTATGCCGATTTTTGAATTTTTTTTCTAAAACGCTGGCACACGTTGAATACGTTATGGGTAAGTTTTGATAACATTGAGAGCACGCTGAAAAGCACTGCCATACGTCGTTGTACGCAGGCTTTAAACGTTGTACTTTTCGGTTGTCCTCAAATTTTTTCATGCTTGAAATTTCACGACATATACCGGCGTATGACTCACACGTTCCGCTACGCTGGCCACAAGTTGTATGCACGGTCTGCGATCGTTGACAGACGTCAACACATGCTACTTGTAAGTTAATCATAAGTTGAGACACACCGACGTAATGTTTAGCGTACCCAAAACTTATTTCTAACCTATGATTAACGTGTTGTTGGCACGTTACGCGATCGTTGCCACACATCGACAGACGTTACTTTTAAGTTACTCATAGGCTGAAAGACGTCGGTATAATGGATCGTCCTTGCGTCAGCGTCCACGGCCACGGCCAGGACATTTATTTGCAGCATTCTTCAAACTTTTCTTGGGCATGACGAGGATGTTCACACTTCGATGTCCAGCTTGGCTATGATTCCAATTGTCCATCGGCAGCGTCTATTTAAAATAGTCGAGTTTGAGCGTTTTAACACGTTCAGAAGAAACGCTTCAAATTTCAAAACCTCAGCGTCAAAAAACAAAGGCGAGTGACAGCAATTTAAATCGTTCATTGTAAACAATGAAACTAGCTGAGTGGTACCGTTTAAAAGTCGTTGAGTGTAAAAAAAATCCAATTGTTGAGCGCAAGCGTCTACTTTCAATAGTGGAGATGCAGCCATTTAAATCGTTGAGTGGCAGCCTATGAACCTACCCGTGGACACGCGGACGCAAGGAGGATCCATCATAACCCACACCCTCCCCCTCACACTCACCTACTACTGCCAACATGAACAAACTACTACTAATACTGATACTGATACTGATACTGATACTGCTGACATGGACATAGACTCAAAAAGGACTCGAAAACACTGTTGGGTTCCCCTTTTATGAACACCATTTTTATATACCAATTCCCAAAACCGCTGGGAACACGTCTTTATATGGCAGTTGTAAGCTAGAAACACGTTCATTTTTTTTTTTTTTGTCGACCGGAAGACGTCATTGGAATACGTCTACATACGTCGATGTGTGTTGGGACTATGTACAGAATTGGTTCAAAGCACGTCAAACATAAGTTAGAAATAAGTTTCGTGTAAAAAAGACATTACCGCGACGTGTTTCGACTTATGAGTAGCTTATAAGTAGCCTTTGTGGACGTGTGTAAGCGTCCACATATCGTGTGTACAACTTATCCCCATCGCATGCGGAACGTGTGTCATACGCCCAGTACGTCGTAAAATTTTGAACATGTTTAAAATTTCTTGACGTACTCCACTTACTACGACGTATGATAGCGTACTTTAGCGTTGTACTCACGTATACCAAACTTACTCATACCGTATTTGACGTGCCCCAACGTTTTAGACACATTTTTCTTAGGTCGGCATACGCTGGCAAGATCGCCAAGGTGTGACCGCGATGTTGACACTTCCATTTCTACGGCAGTTATGATTCGAATCGTTGTGCGTCAGCCTTTTAATAGGCTACGTCACGACATTGTCGGCGATGCGTGCAACGCGCTTTGCCTAAGTTAGACTATCGTTGGGCATCGGTTGTGTAGGCCGACAACAGGTTCAGCATTCGTTGGTATAAGTTATCTATAACACAACGAAATGTTCTGTGTCCATTACTAATATGTTATGCATACGACCAACTCGTTATGAATACGTCCAAATCTTAAAAAAAAAAACATCAAAAGTTCAACGTCAGCCAGCGTTTTACATACATTTTAATATGTTGCCATCGCTGGCTAAAACGTCAAGGTGTGACCGGGCCTTAATGCTGTCAACTGCCAAATTGACCACAGGAAGCCATGCCCTTTGAGATAAAAGGTTGGTGCTTGACCTTTGATAATCATCACTGCTCTCTGTTCATGGAGTGATGGCTGCTTCCCTTTCAGTCATCAGTTGACGATTTGTCCAACCCCCTAGCTGATGAGAAGCTAACTGACTAAACCAAACTGTTTTCCTGTCATATTTGCATCTCTGGCTTTACATGATTACTTCATCTTAATTGTGTTCAATCTGGAGGGAATTGGGAGGGAGCATGCATGCGTGAAGTAAAAGTCACAACATTAATATCTTGTAAACTAACTCTTCACATCAGTGGACACAAACATGCACGGTAGTATTTTTTTCCATGCACAATGTCACTGCAACATTTTCTTTTCTCTTCCACATTTCTATTTTGCTGTCCCTTATTCTTCATCTTCTTCTTGTTCATTATATAGTACATCGGTTATTTATTTGTTTGTATGTTGCCTCATTCATAATTTGCCCTTGATCATTGCACTGGAAGCCATTTGGGCATGCCATTTTATGGATGATATTTCCATTTTTTAAGCTTCATCTTTTTTTTTTCTCTTTTTATTCCTTTTGTATAATTAATTGTCTGACCCACGTGCAATTTTTTTTCTGGAATTAAAATAGATTCCGATGGACCTGATAAATGCTATAAAACATTGCAAGCTCTGGAGGACAGCAATGGTGAAGCAATACTTTTAAAAAGAGTACCAGCCAAAACTATTGGGAGTTCCTAGAACACTATACCCCGCGCAGTGTTTAAGTATACTTCAGTTTTAATTAAATAATGATTTTAAAGTTCGTTTTTAAAAAAAACAGAAGGTTAGCACGAGTGAAGCAATCTTATACACCACCCTTGAGAACATGTCCAAGTTCAGCAAAACCTGGAGGTTCTTGGAAGTATCATAAAGGTGATTTGTGTTCTACAGTGTTCAAGTATATAAATCAATTTGAAATGAAGATTTAAAAGGTTTCAAGGCAAATAAATAAATTAATTCTGAGTTTTACCACTGTTTTACGCAGTTTCTATTACACCACCCTACCTCTCTAACACGTTACATTAGTTATTTGTGCCTATTGTTTCTGCCTTTTATGATGTCCTTAAAAACGGTAAGTTTCCTGTTTGGAATGATTCTCAATTTTGTTTGACTGCCAGGCAGGCAGAGTGAAAAATATTATCTCACTCCTCTCTACGCATATGTGATCGGGTTGAATTCAGAGCCAAAGTACTGTAAAGGGACAAACTTTGTCTTCCTATTCATGTTCTGATTCGTATTCAAAATATAACATTCAATTTAAACCAGTGGTTCCTCAATCATAAACTGGCAATCACAAACTGATAAGATGGACAGACACAAACCAATTTCTTCACCCCACTTTTTGCTTTGTGTGCATGGGGTAATGATGATTAACCCCCCAATACATAAATATATTGTTCCGAATTTGGTAATTCGATTGCACACAACATTCAGGTTCCTTTAGTCAGTTATGTCGATAAGTGTTTGTTCCCTAGATAGTTCTCCTTCCATTGTTTAATGGGCAGAAATCGATTAAGTGCGCTGCTCGATTCAATTTAATAGTTAGGGAGCAATCATAACACAATGGAGACGCCCCTCCCCCCTCTTCTGCGAAGAGGAAGAAGAGCCCTCCCATCCCGTGATTCATGACGTCAACAACTCCCTCCCACCTGTGATTGAGCGGGGGATGGATCACGAGGGCATGAGTCGGAGCGGGGGAGGGGGCGGATAAAATAAAAAAAAGGATACTCTGCTTTGTTCGGGCTGGCTTTTCAGTAGAGCTTCAGCTTCTGCTTTGGCTTGGCTTGGGTTAGGGAGGAGGCTTTTTGAAGGCTTTGTGAAGGCTTTCTGCTTTGGTTGTTCAGCAGGCCTTCGGGTCATGCTTGGTTCGAGTGGGTTGGTGGCTCAGGGAGCTTCGGCCTCGGCTTGGCTCAGTTGGAGACTTTTTGGAGAGCTGCCTTGTTTGGAAGAGAGTTGAGCCGGTTGCTCGGCTCGAGCTGCTGGTGGTGGTTCTTCTTCTTCTTGGTTCGTGGAGCTCTTTGTTCTCCTTTTTGGTTCCCGGCTTGGTGCGACTCATCGGCCTCATCTTGGAGGTGGTTCCTCGGGGAAGCGGTGCATCGACGGGGAGGTTCGGCGCCTCGTCTCACCAGCACGTGTTGAGAAGTGCGGGAGGATTCGCTGGAGCTCGGGAAAGATCGCGGCTCACGGCGATTGGATCCAGCTCGCTCTCGCTGGAGCCCGGGTCCGAACAGCTTGAAGACCACACGAGGTGGAGAGGTTCGAGATAAGTTCTGGGTTTCAGCTCATCTGTCCCTCCGAGCTGGAGTCCGTTGTAAAATGCATCAGCCACCATTTCTTGGGTGTGTGTGTGTGCCCGTCTAATAAGTAGAGAATTGTGAAATGCTTTGTGTGCTGTAAATGATTGCGTTGCATTTCGTATAGTCGGTATAGTTCTGCTTTTACATGCTTCCCTAGTTCCCCATTATTATTAATAAATACCCCAATTGTTAAATGTTTTCAGCTCGTCGCGTCGATTCTTTCATTGACTGAGCATTTCGTGTGTTGGGAGTTAGAAAGCTGTTGGTTTGCTGTAAAAGGGGGACATTCGGACCGACGGTTCTCGGCGATTAAGCCGCTCGGAATCGCGCACGGGACAGGCCTGCTTGAGCAGCTTGTTCCGTATGGGTTCCGTCGAGGGTGGAATACCCCAGTAGTTGGATCACATGGGTATTTAGGTAAATTGAAGATTGGCAATCGACCCTACCCGACGTGGTCTGCCCATTGGCGTATTTCGGTTCTTGCACAAGGATCCGTCGGCCTCGGAGTTATCCGGGCAGCAATTTATATTCCGGGCGATCGGTCGGGCCGACTCGACTTGCGGCTCCGTCAGAGCGGTCGGCTCGCAGCCGACCACCGGCACCGTAACAATATATATATATATATATATATATATGTATATATATATATATATATATATATATGTATATGTATATATATATATATATATGTGTGTATATATGTATATGTATATGTCTTCTTCCTCTTTCGGCTTGCTCCCGTTAGGGGTCGCCACAGCGGACCAACAGTCTCCATTTCGCTCTATCCTCCACATCTTCCATTGACACTCCAACCACCCGCATGTCCGCCCTCACCGCATCCATGAACCTCTTCTTTGGCCTTCCTCTTCTCCTCCTGCCTGGCGGCTCCATCTTCAACATCCTTCTCCCGATATACTCCGTTTCCCTCCTGTGCACATGTCCAAACCATCTCAATCTCGCCTCTCTCACTTTGTCTCCAAACCGTCCTACCTGCGCTGTCCCTCTAATATACTCATTTCTTATCCTATCCATCCTCGTCACTCCCAACGAGAATCGCAGCATCTTTAACTCTGCCACCCCCAGCTCTGCTTCCTGTCTTTTTGTTAGCGCCACCGCCTCCAAACCATACAACATAGCTGGTCTCACTACCGTCTTGTATACTTTCCCCTTCACTCTTGCAGCTACCCTTCTGTCACAAATCACTCCTGCAACTCTTCTCCACCCACTCCATCCTGCCTGCACTCTCTTTTTCACTTCTCTCCCACACTCTCCGTTACTTTGGACAGTTGATCCCAAGTATTTAAACCAATCCACCTTCCCCACCTCAACTCCTTGCAACTGCACCATACCACCACCCTCCCTCTCATTTACGCACATGTACTCCGTCTTACTCCTACTGACTAACATTCCCCTTCTCTCCAGTGCGTACCTCCACCTCTCAAGGCTCGATTCAGCCTGCTCCCTACTCTCCCTACAGATCATGATGTCATCCGCGAACATCATAGTCCATGGAGACTCCAGTCTGATCTCGTCCGTCAACCTGTCCATCACCATTGCAAACAGGAAAGGGCTCAGAGTCGATCCTTGGTGCAATCCCACTTTAACCTTAAACCGGTCCGTCATTCCTACCGCACACCTCACCGCTGTCACACTGTCCTCATACATATCCTGCACGATCCTCACATACTTCTCCAACACTCCCGACTTCCTCATACAATACCACAACTCCTCTCTTGGCACCCTATCATAAGCTTTCTCTAAATCCACATACACACAATGTAACTCTTTCTGGCCTTCCCTATACTTCTCCATCAACATTCTCAAAGCAAACATCGCATCAGTCGTGCTCTTTCCTGGCATAAACCCATATTGCTGCTCACAGATCGTCACCTCTCCTCTCAACCTCGCTTCCACTACTCTTTCCCACAACTTCATGGTGTGGCTTAACAACTTTATCCCTCTGTAATTTCCACAGCTCTGCACATCACCCTTATTCTTGAAAATCGGAACCAGTACACTTAATCTCCACTCCTCTGGCATCCTCTCACTTTCCAAGACTTTATTAAACAATCTGGTTAACAACCCCACTGCCATCTCTCCTAAGCACTTCCATGCCTCTACTGGTATACCATCTGGGCCAACCGCCTTTCCACTTTTCATCTTCTTCATAGCAGTCCTCACTTCATCCTTACTGATCCACCCCACTTCCAGATTCACTATCTCCACCTCTTCCAACCTTCTCTCTCTCATTTTCTTCATTCATCAGCTCCTCAAAGTACTCCATCCACCTTCTCAACACACTCTCCTCGCTCGTCAGCACATTCCCATTTGCGTCCTTTATCACCCTAACCTGCAGCACATCCTTCCCAGCTCGCTCCCTCTGTCTTGCCAATCGGTATAAATCCTTTTCCCCTTCTTTTGCATCCAACTTCTCATACTGCTCGTCATATGCCTTTTCCTTGGCCTTTGCCACCTCTCTTTTTGCTTTTCGACGCCACTCCTTGTACTCCTGCCGACTTTCTTCATCTCTCTGACTATCCCACTTCTTTTTCGCCAACCCCTTCTTCCTTATACTTTACTGTACTTCCTCATTCCACCACCAAGTCTCCTTATCTTCCTTCCTCTGTCCAGATGTCACACCAAGTACCTTCCTAGCTATCTCCCTCACAACTTCTGCTGTCGTTGCCCAATCATCCCACCCATCTTTACCACCATCCAACGCCTGTCTCACCTCCTCCCTAAATTTCACGCAACAGTCTTCCTCCTTCAGCTTCCACCATCTGGTCCTTGGTTCAGCCCTCACTCTCTTCCTCAACCTCACCTCTAAAGTCATCCTACAGACCACCAATTGATGCTGTCGAGCTACACTCTCCCCTGCCACAACCTTACAGTCACTAATCTCTTTCAGGTTGCATCTCCTACTTAAGATGTAATCCACCTGTGTGCACTTTCCTCCACTCTTGTATGTCACCCTGTGTTCCTCCTTCTTCTTGAAATACGTGTTTACCACTGCCATTTCCATTCTTTTTGCAAACTCTACCACCATTTGCCCTTCCACATTTCTCTTGTTGAGACCGTACCTCCCCATCACCTCCTCATCCTCTTTATTCCCTTCCCCAACATGTCCATTGAAATCTGCTCCAATCACCACTCTTTCATCCTTGGATACACTCTCCACCACTTCATCTAACTCACTCCAGAAATCTTCTTTATATTCCATCTCACACCCCATATGTGGGCCATATGTGTGGTGTAGCCATGCCCATGGGGAGGGGCATGATGATGATGATGCATGATGGGCGTGATGGTGGAGGAGTGGCCGTGGGGTTCGGCGAGGGATATGAGGTGTGCACGCCGTCTGAGGCGTCGTAGTAATGCTGGAGTCGGCCGGCTCCAGCATTACTACGATTAATCAATACATACACATACAATATGCACTGATGACATTCATCATCACCCCTTCAATTTCCAACTTCACACTCATCACTCGGTCAGACACCCTCCTCACCTCCAATACCCTCTTGACATGATCTTCCTTCAGGATATGTATATGTATATGTATATGTATATGTATATGTATATATATATATATATATATGTATATGTATATGTATATGTATATGTATATATATATATATATATATATATATATATATATATATATATATATATATATATATATATATATATATATATATATATATATACCCCGGTTAGAATAGGTGTACCATATCCCTGTGTGTCGTAAGAGGCGACCAGGGTTGCGTCAGGAAGGGCATCCGGCGTAAAACCTGTGCCAAATCAGAATGCGGATCATAACGGATGATCCGCTGTGGCGACCCCAAACGGGAGCAGCCGAAAGAAGAAGAAGAAGAAGATCTATACGTGTGTGTGTGTATGTATATATATATATATATATATATATATATATATATATATATATATATATATATATATATATATATATATATACATACATATATACATACACACACACACGTATAGATCTTCTTCTTCTTCTTTCGGCTGCTCCCGTAAGGGGTCGCCACAGCGGATCATCCGTATGATCCGCATAGTGATTTGGCACATGTTTTACGCCGGATGCCCTTCCTGACGCAACCCTGGTCGCCTCTTACGACACAGGGATATGGTGTACCTATTTTAACCGGGGTATACACCGGCCCAGTACACTGGTACTCATTTCGCCGACCTCGGAAGGATGACAGGCTGAGTCAACCCCCTGGTGTATTAATCCAGTGGCCCAACGGGGTTTGAACTCAGGACCTTTTGGATCCCAAGCCGCTGCCCTAACCACTGCGCCAACACCAGGCTTTATATATATATATATATATATATATATATATATATATATATATATATATATATATATATATATATATATATATATATATATATATATATATATATATATATATATATATATATATATATATATATATATATATATATATATATATATATATATATATATATATATATATATATATATATATCTACTCACACACACATACAGTAAAACCCCGCTATTCTGGGACTGGACGAAAATGCGTTCATATGCGGGGTGTTCACATTATCAGGGATTAGGGTATCAACCGACCATGAACGCGTCATCTGTATTCGATAGATCACAAAAGTCGTTTAATCAATACATACACATCTAAATACACATTCCACAGACAAAATGACCACGCAATTATTGGCATTCAGTAGTAATAATACAATTATTCGAATTATTTGCCACGGAAAGATAGAAAATTGATAAGATCAAAAATGCAACGCAAAATTGACAGCACGAGAATCAAAATTTGAAATTTATACAATTACTTGTCTCTAAGCCAAGATGTTATAAAACTCTGTGGTTTCGATTTGTCATTCTCCAGGACATGAACTTGAACTGAATGTTCGATTCTTTCCAAAGGAGCGAGCAACTCTGCCCATCCTTGATTCAGAAAGAGAGTTTTAAGCTTTTGCACACAACTGAGTCCATCTTGTACCGTCACCTGCATGTCTTCCACTTCCTCTTTGTCCCCATTCTCTTTGTCCACATTCTTTTCATCATCGTCTTTCCGCATTAAATCGTTCTCCCAGTCCTCGTCCTCGCAGTCGTGAACGTGCACCGTATCGTCACACCGAACGTATTCCTCGGGGGGTCACGTCGTCGCATACGCCAATCTCTACACCGCACGAAATGAGCTCGCGCAGGCTGAGGTCATCGTCAGCATCCCAGTCACTATCGGGTGACCCGGAAGGGAAGCCGTACTTGACGAAGGAAGGGAAGCTAATCGTCGTCGGCTGGACTTGATCCCATGCATTGCTGCTCCACTGAACAGCATGGAGAACGTTGACGCTCTTCAAGATTTCGTTTACGTTTGAAGCAGTATCAATCTTCGACAGCACGTGCCGGAGCAGCCGTTGTTTGAAAAGACGCTTCAGGTTGCTTATCACGCCTTGGTCAAGGGGCTGCAAGACCGACGTAACGTTCGGAGGCAGGAACTTTACGGTCACGTTCGTCAGCGTTACACCCATTGGATGAGATGGCGCATTGTCTTGGAAGAGAAGAATCCTCCACCGTTGGTTTCGCATCTTCTTGTCCAGCGCTTTCAATCATTCAACGAACAACGCCGAGGTCATCCACGCTCATTTGTTTGCTGTCCACGACACAGGGAGGGAATCGACTTTGATATTACGAAAGCAACGTGGTTTCACTGTGTTGCCGATGGCGAGTGGTTTAAGTTTCTCGCCAGTCATACTAGCGCACAACAGCAGCGTTATTCGATCCTTTGGCGACTTTATACCATGACAGGAGTCTCCTGTTTCCACCAGCGACCTTTTGGGTAGAGCGCGGAAGAAGAGGCCAGTCTCGGCAGCGTTAAAAATGTCTTGTGGCTTGAAACCATCGCATACCTGTGGCAGACGCGTTTTCCACTCCTGTACTGTCGTCTGATCAATGCCACCACTCTCGCCGCTAACTGCACGTGCCGAGATCTTGCTTTGAGCTTGAAATCGGGCACGCCAGCCGTTGGATGCCTTGAAATCCACCTCACCAAGGGCAGTTGCGATTTCTGAGGCCTTCGCTTTTACCATAGGTCTGCTGACAGGGATCCTCTTTGAACGAGCAGCATGGAACCATGTGTGCACGCGGTTGTCAATGCCTACGAAACTGCCTCCTTTTCGTCGACTTTGCGAAGATAGGGCCCCGTCTTCGAATTCCTTCAATATCGACTCTTTACGACGTAAAATACCGTTCACGACGCCCAGCGAAATTCCGTAATCAGCAGCAAGTTTGCTAGTCCATGGGCCCAGGCCAGAAATTGCACTTGTCGGTACCATCTAAGGAAACCAATCCTAGTTATGATTTTTGAATTGGTGTATAT
>NC_140966.1:27062655-27132655 GCF_056783735.1 Eptatretus burgeri | reverse complement strand
CTGTCTGTGTCTGTCTGTGTCTGTCTGTCTGTGTCTGTCTGTGTCTGTCTGTCTGTGTCTGTCTGTGTCTGTCTGTCTGTGTCTGTCTGTGTCTGTCTGTGTCTGTCTGTCTGTGTCTGTCTGTGTCTGTCTGTCTGTGTCTGTCTGTCTGTGTCTGTCTGTCTGTGTCTGTCTGTCTGTGTCTGTCTGTCTGTGTCTGTCTGTCTGTGTCTGTCTGTCTGTGTCTGTCTGTCTGTGTCTGTCTGTGTCTGTGTCTGTCTGTGTCTGTCTGTGTCTGTCTGTGTCTGTGTCTGTCTGTGTCTGTCTGTGTCTGTCTGTGTCTGTCTGTGTCTGTCTGTGTCTGTCTGTGTCTGTCTGTGTCTGTCTGTGTCTGTCTGTGTCTGTCTGTGTCTGTCTGTGTCTGTCTGTGTCTGTCTGTGTCTGTCTGTGTCTGTCTGTGTCTGTCTGTGTCTGTCTGTGTCTGTCTGTGTCTGTCTGTGTCTGTCTGTGTCTGTCTGTGTCTGTCTGTGTCTGTCTGTGTCTGTCTGTGTCTGTCTGTGTCTGTCTGTGTCTGTGTCTGTCTGTGTCTGTCTGGGTCTGTCTGTGTCTGTCTGTGTCTGTCTGTGTCTGTCTGTCTGTGTCTGTCTGTGTCTGTGTCTGTCTGTGTCTGTCTGTGTCTGTGTCTGTCTGTGTCTGTCTGTGTCTGTGTCTGTCTGTGTCTGTCTGTGTCTGTGTCTGTCTGTGTCTGTCTGTGTCTGTGTCTGTCTGTGTCTGTCTGTGTCTGTCTGTGTCTGTCTGTGACTGTGTCTGTCTGTGTCTGTCTGTGTCTGTCTGTGTCTGTCTGTGTCTGTCTGTGTCTGTCTGTGTCTGTCTGTGTCTGTCTGTGTCTGTCTGTGTCTGTCTGTGTCTGTCTGTGTCTGTCTGTGTCTGTCTGTGTCTGTCTGTGTCTGTGTCTGTCTGTCTGTGTCTGTCTGTCTGTGTCTGTGTCTGTCTGTGTCTGTGTCTGTCTGTCTGTGTCTGTCTGTCTGTGTCTGTCTGTCTGTGTCTGTCTGTCTGTGTCTGTCTGGCTGTGTCTGTCTGTCTGTGTCTGTCTGTCTGTGTCTGTCTGTCTGTGTCTGTCTGTCTGTGTCTGTCTGTCTGTGTCTGTCTGTCTGTGTCTGTCTGTCTGTGTCTGTCTGTCTGTGTGTGTCTGTCTGTGTGTGTCTGTCTGTGTGTGTCTGTCTGTGTGTGTCTGTCTGTGTGTCTGTCTGTGTGTCTGTCTGTGTGTCTGTCTGTGTGTCTGTCTGTCTGTGTGTCTGTGTCTGTCTGTGTGTCTGTGTCTGTCTGTGTGTGTCTGTCTGTGTGTGTGTGTGTGTATATATATATATATATGTATATATATATATATATATATATATATATATATGTATATATATATATATATATATATATATATATATATATATATATATATATATATATATATATATATGTCATGCGCCACTTAATGATGGGGTTATGTTCTGAGAAATGCGTCGTTAAGGCCTAAGTCACATTTGCTCTATGGCGAGGATACGGCGGCTGTACGCCCTCTGAATTGACAGAAACGTGCGGCGGCCGCAGAGTTTCTGCGGTGGCCTCAGCCGTTTGGCTATATTTTACAGGTCGTAAGGTCGCCGTGGAATTATAACACGGAGTTATAACTTTTTTCATTTCTACGTTCGCCATAGCAATTCGACAAGCCGATAAAAAAAACTGGTAAAATAAACAAAAAAAATTAACCCATTCGTTACCGTCTGTCTGGCCGCACGTTCGTCTTAGGGCCCCCTGCGGTCGCCTTGCGGGCACCTTGAGGCTACCTTGCATCTACCTTGAAAATTCTGTGGCCGCTGCAGGGCCCCCTTAAGGTCACCGTGTGACATCAAATCAAAGACCGTACGGCAACCCCACGTTTTCAATCTCCACAATTTCTAAGACCTAAGGCCGAAGTCACATTTGCTCTACGGCGAGGATACGGCGGCCGTACGCCCTCTGAATTAACAGAAACGTGCGGCGGCCGCAGAGTTTCTGAGTTGGCCTCAGGGTGGCTCCACGCCGTATGGCTATATTTTACAGGTTGTAAGGTCGCCGTGGAATTATAACGCGGAGTTATAACTTTTTTCATTTCTACGTTCGCTCCAGCAATTCGACAAGCCGAAACAAAAGAACTGGTAAAAAAAAAATTACCCATTCGTTACCGTCTGTCTTGGCACACATTCGCCTTTGGGCCCCCTTGCGGTCGCCTTGCCTGCACCTTGCGTCTGCCTTGAAAATTCTATTGTCGCCGCAGGAACGCCCTAAGGTCACCGTGCGACATCAAATCAAAGACCGTACGGCAACCCCACATTTTCGGTCTCCACAATTAATAAATACGCCGTGCAGCTCCCAGAAAAATAAAAACATATGTGACTGCTACATTCTGTGACCGTGGAAATACTGCGGCTGCCGTATAATTGCTAGTGGCCGTAGATTTTGGAGACCCCACGGCCACCGTGGCAAATGTGACCGAGGCCTAAGCGACGTCGTCGTTGTGCGAACATCATTTTTTTTTTCGTTTTCGAACATCGTACTTACACAAAACTAGACACAAAGGCTACATGGTGTAGCCTATTGCTCCTCGGATACAAACCTGTGCAGCATGTTACTGTCCTGAATACTGTCGGCAATTGTAACACACATCTAAGAGAGACGGAAGACACGTTCGTTTTACCTTTGTGCTGTTCATGACAGCCATCGGTGTTGTTAGCAGCAGCTTACAATCTTCTCTCGCATCGAATATAGAAAGGTGAATAATTAGCGTTTGGATTTTATAAATACGTAATCATTGCATCGATGTTATAATTTACAAATGAAGAAACGAGCACCTGTCAATTGTGATATATATTTTCGGAACAGTGCGATTGTTTTAACAACATAAAAAGCTTTCCAAAAAAATAATTTGTCTTTTAATTTAGCCTGTAACAACGATTTATTCACAGAATTCTTCAATTGAAAGGTAATTGACTTGCTCGAAGGTAAACGTGCAAACATTGGTTCATTTTGAAAGTCGATTTCCTTGAATCCCGATTTAGCACGACCCTGCTTTTTCGCAATGACATTTTATGGACCTCAACGATCGCATTATAACGTGGCTACACTGTCGTTTATTATTATTATTATGAGTATTATGTACTGTACAGTGTACATAATTGTATGTGCTATTTTTATTCGACTGGCAGCGCTACGTCGGCTACATCACTCGGCGATAGGAATTTTTCAGCTCCATTATAATGGAGCTGGCAGATCCGTTGTATATGGGATCACGGTCGTATATGCGATCCGTCGTTGCCCGAAACGTCATTATGCGGCGCATGACTGTATATATGTGTGTATGTATATATATATATATATATATATATATATATATATATATATATATATATATATATATATATATACATATATATATATATATATGTATATATATATATATATATATATACATATATATATATATATATGTATATATACTGTATACATACATACATATATGTATATATACTGTATACATACATACATACATATATGTATATATACTGTATACATACATACATACATATATGTATATATACTGTATACATACATACATACATATATGTATATATACTGTATACATACATACATACATATATGTATATATACTGTATACATACATACATACATATATGTATATATACTGTATACATACATACATACATATATGTATATATACTGTATACATACATATATGTATATATACTGTATACATACATACATATATGTATATATATATATATATATATATACTGTATACATACATACATGGAAGAACCTGGTCATTGAACAAGAATAAATAATTTCTGGATGTGTGATGTAACAACAAGGAATACAACAAAGAACTTTGGCACAGGAGGAAGCCATTCAGCCCTTCATAGCTACGCTATACCAACACCAGCTACCATCACCCATCCACATACAAGCCACCTGCAAATCCGAACGATATCCCTGTACCCATTTATCTCTAATGCCTATAGGTACCTACCTAATTCCAATTTAAACCTGTCTCCTGTTTCGGCTGCCACTAGCTTTCTCGGGAAACCATTCCATGTAACAATGTGCAACATTACCTTTTTATTTTGCCTTTTTGGGTGGTTCTTTCCCAAAAAGTGCTGCGTTGTGAAATACTTTTGATTTGTATTTTGTCATGTATGAGGTGAAACGTATCATGCTTTGTAATTCAGTTATGCAAATTTCATGAAGCCATTTTTCTTTTGCATTAATCGAGAATATCGTCTGCATTCCTTGATGACAAGATGCTTTCGATAACTGCATTTCTTATGGCAAATCCAGCACCTCAATTTACCCTCTTGCCATTGAGCAGTCAAACTTTTTTTGTGTTGCAAAGTAAAATTTGATATCTGGATGCATACAGCAAAGTGACGGAAGAACTGCAGGAATTACCAAGGGATCAAATCAGTCATGAGAATTGCGGTGGATTTATTTACATCCTTGATGGAATCGTAAAAGTTGAAAAATGGCCTTTCATATTTGCTGCTGAAAAGTCCAAGGCTGCAAAAGCTGATTTTTACAAATTGCCTTTGCGTTTGACAGTGGCAAGTGGAGGCTTTAAATTTAGACTCTGCTGAGTGAAAGTAAAAACAAGAGAAAAAACAAATGGATATTCACGATTTCTTTGTTTGTTTGTGTGTTTTTAGTGCATTAGCTCAGTCACTAAAATATTTGCTGGTGACTTGTCTGTGCAGTGTGCATATTCAAATTATCACAGCTATCCTCCTGACTGTCGATCCCAGTACATCATATGCGTTTCCTTCTGAGACTATTTCAAGCCAGTTGGTGTGATTTATTAGTCGACAATTATTTTTCCAAACTGTTGCAGGGGTGCACGAGTATGTGAGTTATCAATCAGATGATATTGGCCATCAGTCAACAGAAAAGACAATGGTTGACCAAAACCTTGTGACATTGTTCTGTCTTTATAAAACCACAAGGCAGTGATTTATTGTGGACAGGAGGGTCTCAAGGGCTTTCAGAGCAACAGATCCATTTCTAGAAACAGATGGTCACCATCCTCACATGGTATAAAGAAGACTTTGGTTGTAACAATGAAGTTCACACATTATGTGCAATGCTATAAACTTACTTTTGGGCTTAAGGCAAGCACAGAATGAAAGGCTCTGAAAGTCTTCACCTTTTGAAAGAAAGACAGTGTGCGTGCGTGCGTGCGTGCGTGCGCGTGTGTGTGTATCTATAGATATATATAAAGTTGAAAGTGTGTCTGTGTGTTTCTCTGTGACCTATGCACGCGAAAAGTACTGGACTGATCCTCACCAAACTTCACATGCTGACAGAACATGTACCCGGGAGTGTCCCGATGTAAAAGAATTGTACTTCCGACTTCCGGTTTCCGAATTATGATGTAATCACCTGATTTTGTAACGTTAATTTTTCAAGTTCAGCCGATTGACATGGGGTTTTTAGTATACAAACGGTAAAATATTGGTAAAACCAACGCCATATACAATATATCTAACATATGATTTTTAAGTTTTTGTTTGTCTGTTTGGTTGTTTGTCTGCACGTGCTAATCTCCTGAAAGTGAAAGATAAGAGCTAATCACTAAAACAAAAAATGTTGGGATGGGCCCCGGGAAAGTTATAGGCTATGTGGCAAGGCCCCTCGGCCGGGTGGGGGGTGGGGGGAAGAAGGGAGTGTGTTTTCCCCCTCACCAACCCCCTTAGCCTATAACTGCCATGGCCCAACAGGGAACTGATACTGTGCTCGCGTCAGAAATATGTATATAAGATTAAATTCATTCAAAAAGAACCCGGGCAGCGCCGGGTGCATTCACCTAGTATATATATATATATATATATATATATATATATATATATATATATATATATATATATATATATATATATATATATATATATATATATATATATATATATATATATATATATATATACATACATATCTTACTAAAACTCTCATCTTGTATGTATGTATGTTCCCGAAATACAGCCAAAAAGGTGCATGATAGCGCAAAAATTTTAGGGCCACCTTACTCACCATTCGCCTGCGGTGTGCAGTATCAAGTTTCGTTCATATCGGGCAACAAAAAAAATTATTAAAAAATCAATTCCCGATTCAGTCAAGTACTCTTCGGGAGTATTTGATCAATGCAAACGACCTCAGCAGTATAGTTCGCTGGAGCTGTCTTTGTTTTTTTTCTTGAAATGATTTTTTTATCAACCGCTGTCACAACGGGAACCCAACGGATTCACAGGTCGTCATATATATATGTATATATATATATATATATATATATATATATATATATATATATATATATATATATATTTATATGTATATGTATGTATGTATGTATGTATGTATATATATATATATATTTATATGTATATGTATGTATGTATGTATGTATGTATGTATGTATATATATATATATATATATATATATATATATATATATATATATATATATGTATATATGTATGTATGTATACAGTGGGACCCGCTTAATAGAATCACGGTTAATAGAATCACCCGTATTATAGAATCAAAATCGTTGAGACCGATTCCATTGTATCTAAATGTACACAATTTTTCCCGCTTAATAGAATCAGCTGCTGGCCATCCACTTCGACAGTTCAGCGCTTACTGGCCGCACAGTTCTAACTTTTGCCACCAGGCGGCTGACGTCACGCTAAAAATAACGCTATGCCACTACAGTGATTTCGATAGTCATTGTACAGATAGGCAGACAGCTAACAGCTGCAGTCTAAGCACTAGGCGTGTCGTCATTTCCACGATGGACAGAAAACGAAAGCGGACGGATCGTTCAAACATTGATAAAGCACAAATCCTGAGGGACTATGACGCTTTGCCCAGAATGAGCCAACGAGAAGCTGCAGACAAGTTGGAAATTAACCAGCCGATCCTATGCAAGATTCTGAAAGATCGAGAGGCCATTCTGAAAGGTCAAGTGGATTCGTCTTCTCAGAAACGCAAGCGAAGCGGCAACGCACCCGATGTCGAATCAGCAATGGTCAAGTGGATTCAAACTTCTAGAGAAAAGGAAGCACCGCTTTCTGGACCTCTGATGCGGGAGAAAGTGGCTCAGTTCGCGGAAAAGTTCAACAACAAGAAGTTCAGTGCGACAAACGGCTGGATTGACCGGTTCAAGAAAAAACATGGAATCGTCCACAAGAAACTTCACGGAGAGGCAGCGGCGGCTGACGTAGGAGGGAAACAACAATGGCTGGACCACGTGTTTCCGGATCTCGTATAAGGCTTCACGGCTGATGAGATCTGGAATGCTGACGAAACCGGGTTGTATTTTCGGGCCTTACCAGACGGAACGTTCCTCTTCAAGGGAGATCAGCACTGCGGTGGGTAAAAGCCAAAGGAAAGAATCACGGTGCTTTTTTGCTGCTCGATGACTGGTGCTAAGCGTCCTCCTTTCGGTATTGGTAAAAGCAAGAATCCACGGTGTTTCAAAGGCCTCAAAACAATTCCAGTTCGCTACAGAGCCAATTCCTCCGCATGGATGACAGGTTTCCTCTTCACTGAATGGCTCGATGAGTGGAATCGCGAGCTTCGGCGTCATGACCAGAAAGCATTGCTTCTCATCGACAACTGTCGGGCACATCCCCAATCACTTCAACTATCGAACATGACTGTGGCATTTCTCCCGCCGAACACAACCTCTGTTCTTCAACCGTTAGATCAGGGAATTATCCGTTCATTCAAAGCTCATTACCGCCGTGCCATGCTACGAAAAGTGCTCACTGAGATTGACAACGACGATGGAGCAATGACAGCAAGTGACTTGGCGAAAAAGATAACGATCCTCGACGCTATGCTGTTTACGGATGCAGCATGGAATGATGTGAAGACTACCAGCAGAGTGAACTGCTGGCGCAAAGGAGGAATTTTCATCGGAGCGGCAAGCGAAGGCGAAAGGGTCGAGAGCAATGACGACGACGAGTTAGCAAACCCTCTTCAAATGGATCCCGACCAATGGCAGGACTTCGTCAACATGGACGCCACTCTCCAAACCACAGACGATGATGTCACAGACGAAGCCATCGTTTCGGCAGTCCAACGCGAAATGGGAATTGCTACTGACGCAGACTATGACGCCGACACTAAAGTGGAGGAAGAGGAGGAAGAGGAGATCTCTGTCCCGACCATCAAGGAAATGATGTCTGCAGCTAAGACGATCAGGCTTGGTTTGCTATCACATGGGTTCAGTGACATGGCCTTCCTGCGCAAACTTGACAAGGAGGTCACCGCCATTGCCACAGACTCGTTAAAGCAGGCAACAATCGACAATTTTTTCATTACAGAGTAGGCTCATCGACAAACCTATGTTGTTTTGCTTTGAAAAGTACATATGTACTGTACGTGTAATTGTTTTATTTTGAGTAGTAAGTTACATTGTTTTGAGCAAGTGTGTCATATAAATCAAACTAAATGCTGAGTATTTGTCTCCTTATGTGTACTCGACATTTGATCCGCTTGATACTCCACAACTCTGGTGAACTCGGATATTAGAATCACCCGCTTATTAGAATCAAATTTGTCCGGCCCAAAGTGATTCTATTAAGCGGGTCCCACTGTATGTATGTATATATATGTATATATATATATATATATATATACATATATATATATATATATATATATATATATATATATACATATATATATATATATATATATGTATATATGTATGTATATACAGTCGTCCCTCGCCATATCGCGGTTCACCTTTCGCGGTCTCGCTGTATCGTGGATTTTTAACTCTTACATATCTAATTTTATATCGCGGATTTTTCGCTATATCACGGATTTTGCGGTATAAATGTATTTTATATATATTTATTATCTTTATGGTAAAATAAGCATTTTCTCGCCGAAAAAATTAAAAAACGTAAAAAAAAAAAAAATTAAAACATATTACAAGAAATAAAATACTGTACATAGTGTACAGTGGAAGAGTAGACAAAGAGTCGTGCGTATGGAAAATGCAGATGCGGCCACTTCCACTTGCGCTAGTTTACCCACGTGAGATCGTACACGGCAGGTTATTGGCTGATGGATGAGAGACGACCAACCAGAGCATGGTGTTCTGTATCCTGGGTTCTGATTGGCTCAGCAACCGTAGCATCATTCTCTGCATCTCCCGCGCATAGCATGCAGTCAGCACATCGACGGGCGATCGCTACTCGTAGTGTTACTCTGCGGTGTTATGTTTGTGTGAATTATCCGTGAAAGTTTTTAATTTGTTTCAACCCCTACAATGCCGCCCAAACGTTCTGCACCTTCTAAGGCAGCGTTTCTCAACCAGGGGCCCGTGGCCCCCCAAGGGGGCCATCGTCCTTCGACCGCGGGGCCATGAGCGGACGCTGAAAAACTGCGATTCAGAATGCAGAAGCTTGTAATGTACAATTAAGGTGACGAGTCTCTGGTCATAGTGTCAAAGTAAAAAGGGTAGATGAGTTTAACCACGATTTTAAAAGAGAAGGCGGAGCCCACAGAGCATTCATAGGAAACCAATGTTTACAAAACGTTAGAATTTTGTTTTTTTTAATTTTTTTCTCAGATGTCGAAGGTTCGAAAATGGAATGACAGCTATGTTAAGCTTGGATTCACGAATGTCAGTTGAGATGGCGTGGACTGCGCGCAATGTCTGCACTGCTCGGTCGTGATGTCAAATGCGTCATTACGTCCTTCCAAACTTTCAAACCATCGCGATAAGATGCATCCCGGAAGGAAGGAAGATAATATCGACGCTCTGTCTGCGAAACGATCACGATATGACCGTGAAGAGCCACTTCCAAAATTTGGATTCCAGCCAGAAGAAAAACCTGCTCTTCAATCCAGCTGCGAAGTGGCATATACCGAATTGCGAAGTGCAAGAAGCCGCACACTATTGCTGAGGACCTTATCAAGCCATGTGCAGAGAAAATGGTGGAATTGATGATCGGACCACAGGCGAAAAAGAAGATCCAGCAAGTTTCGCTCTCTAATGACACGATCCGACGACGGATTGACGACATGGCCGCTGATGTGTGCCGTCAAGTTTGCTCCGAAATCAAACAAAGCATGCTCCAGGCTCGCCTTCAATTAGACGAGTCTACCGAAACCGCCCTGGAGAGCCAGTTGATCGTCTTCGCACGCTACGAGAGAAAGGGAAATATGAAGGAAGAGTTCTTGTTCTGCAATTCCCTACCAACCACAAGGGCATCCGGCATAAAACCTGTGCCAAATCAGTATGCGGATCATAACGGATGATCCGCTGTGGCGACCCCTAACGGGAGCAGCCGAAAGACGAACTATATATATATATATATATATATATATATATATATATATATATATATATATATATATATATATATATATATATATATATATATATATATATATATATATATATATATATATATATATATATATATATATATATATATATACATGAGGCGCCGCGGGGAGGAGTGATGTAAGGGACACATCGGCCATTTTGGAGTTAATGTCATATAGCACTATTTTAGCCCTTACCCTATCATCCAAGCCTATCAACATCATATCATTAAAAAATGTCGCTTACATCACTCCTCCTCGCGGGGCCTCATATGTGTGTATGTGTGATATATATATATATATATATATATATATATATATATATATATGTGTTTATGTATATATGTATACACTGATGAGCCAAAACATGATGACCACTGACAGGTGAAGTGAATAACATTGATTATCTTGTTACAATGGCACCTGTCAAGGGGTGGGATATATTAGGCAGCAAGTGAACAGTCAGTTCTTGAAGTTGATGTGTTGGATGCAGAAGAAATTGGCAGGAGTAAAGACCTGAGCGACTTTGACAAGTGCCAAATTGTTGTGGCCAGATGACTGGGTCAGAGCATCTCTGAAACGACAAGGCTTGTGAGGTGCTCCAGGTCAGCAGTGGTGAGTACCTACTGACAGTGGTCCGAGGAGGGAAAAACCACAAACCGGCGACAGGGTGTTGGGCGCCCAAGGCTCATCAATGTGCCAGGGCAACGAAGGCTATCCCGTCTGGTCCGAACTGACAGGTCTACTGTGGCACAAGTCACAGAAAATTTTAATGGTGGTCAGGGGAGGAATGTGTCACAATCCACAGTGCATTGCACCTTGCTGCGTATGGGGCTGCTGCAGACCGGTCAGAGGGCCCATGATGACCCCTGTCCACCATCGAAAGCGCCTACAATGGGCAAGCGATTGTCGGAACTGGACCTTTGAGCAGTGGAAGAAGCTCGCCTGGTCCGATGAGTCCCGTTTTCTTTTAGATCACGTGGATGGCCGTGTACGTGTTTGCTGTTTACCTGGGGAAGTGATAGCACCAGGATGCACTGTGGGAAGACGACAAGCCGGTGGAGGGAGTGTGATGCGCTGGGTAATGTTATGCTGGGAAACCCTGGGTCCGGCCAGTCATGTGGACGTCAATTTGACACGTGTCACCAACCTAAACATCATGGCAAAGGTGTTCCCTGATAGCAGTGGCCTCTTTCAGCAGGATAATGCGCTTTGCCACACTGCACACATTGTTCGGGAATGGTTTGAAGAACATGATGAAGTGTTCACAGTGTTGCCCTGGCCTCCAAATTCTTCAGATCTCAATCCGATTGAGCATCTGTGGGATGTGCTGGACTGACAAGTCCGATCCACGGTGGCTCCACCTCACAACTTGAAGGATCTGCTGCTAATGTTTTGGTGCCAGATACCACAGGACACCTTCAGGGGTCTTGTAGTCCATGCCTCGGCGGGTCGGCGCTGTTTTGGCGGCACATGGAGGACCAACAGCATATTAGGCAGGTGGTCATAATGTTTTGGCTCATAATTATATATATATATATATATATGTATATATATATATATATATATTTTTTTTTTTGTAGTAGATTTTCGCCACTCCGGTGTGCGGACGACCGCCTTCAGCCCGATTGCGGCCGCGTGCGCCCACCGAACGTGGCAATCTCGTCGCAGCTTCCGGATCAACGCAGAAACCCAGCTATGGGTGTTTTTAACACTCCATAAACTGGCCAACTCTTCTGTCCACGCTACAGGGTCGATTGCCGAATTGTCGATGTACCGAATTATTCGCGCGGACAAAAATGCTGGGAGTTTATACCTCAACGGGACTTGCACGAAAACGAGCCGCTTAAGCAGCTCGTTCCGTATGCGATTGCCGAGCGATTTTTATATCACCAAGTCCCGTCGGACCAGATGTGCTTTTTATCGGCTTATAATCAGCCAGCTAATATCCCAAACGCAATTAAGGCAGTCAATGGAGGAAGGGACACAACGAGCAGGTGAACATTCAAACAATGGGGGTACTTATTTTCAATGCACATATGCAATGAATGTGGGGATGGGGACAAGACACGAGCAAAAACCTACAGCCGATGTCTATTTATTATGTACATGCACTTAATCAGTTTGTTACTTAGGCCTAAGTCACATTTGCTCTACGGCGAGGATACGGCGGCCGTACGCCCTCTGAATTGATAGAAACGTGTGGCGCCCGCAGAGTTTCTGCGGTGGCCCTACGCCATTTGGCTATCTTTTACAGGCTGTAGGGGTCGCCGTGGAATTATAACGCGGAGTTATAACTTTTTTCATTTCTACGTTCGCCGTCGCAATTCGACAAGCCGAAAAAAAAAAAAACTGGTAAAAAAAAAAAGAATGAACCCACTCGTTACCATCCGTCTGGCAGCACGTTCACCTTCGGGCCCCCCTACGGTCGCCTTGCAGGCACCTTGAGGCTACCTTGCGTCTGCCTTGAAAATTCTATGGCCTCCACAGGGCCCCCTTAAGGTCACCGTGCGACATCAAATAAAAGACCGTACGGCAACCCCACGTTTTCGGTGTCCACAATTTCTAAATACGCTGTGCGGCTCCCTGAAAAATAAAAACATAATTGACTGCTACATTGTGTGACCCTGGAAATACTGTGGCCGTCGTATAATTGCTCGTGGCCGTCGATTTTGGAGACCCCACGGCCCCCGTGGCAAATGTAACTTAGGCCTTATGGACAAGGAGCCACAGACTTTCATGCAAAACCCCAGAAAGAAAGAACCGGGCTCGTGAGCCTTTATAATTGCTCGGAGCAGGGATGACCGAAGGGGCACCGAGAGACCGAGCGGGCTACCTGGCCCGCTCTTGGTGACTCGCTGGGTCCTGGTTCGGCGACCCTCGACGTCTTTGCCCGGATCCCCGAGCTCCGACTGGCTCCCTTGGTCGTCCGGCCTCCACTACGGCCTGGTCTAGCCGACGACACGCTGGGGGAGGGAATGGGTCTCGCCTCAGGCCTCCTGGTTGCGCCAGCGAACCAACTGCCTGAACTCCGGACTCTCCAGCTCCCAACGGGGCGTCTCTCCACTCCCACCGCCGACTGCAAGCCACGAAGTCCAGCGCTCAACTCAAGCGCTCATCCAACTCTCTGGACTCCAAAACTCCGAACTCAACTCCAACTGTCGGGACTCCAACACTCAACTCGCTCCTGGGCATTTCAGCACGGCTTTTTATCGGGTTCGGGGGGGGGGTGCTTGCTCTTTCACCTTCGACCCTTCACCCCCGGCCTAAGTCACATTTGGCTCTGCCTCTCTCGCCGTTTTGATCCATTTTGCAAGTCATGCTTGCACGCGGACATGGTAGAAATCACCGGCCTCACGTGGACGTGGTGGAGATCACCGGCTTCACACGGACGTGGTAGAGGTACCGTAAAACGTGGCCGTGGGTTGTCGTTGTTATTGTTTTTGTTGTTTTGTTGTTATTGTCATTGTTAAAATATAAGATAGAGACAGAATAACGGCTACCTGAAGATGCACAGCCCGACACATGAATAATTCCCGTTATACATTCGTGGGGAACCTGCCAGAAGGACATTTGCATGGCACATACAGTGTATACATTGGTGGGGAAATCTAACCTGGAACACGCACTTATCGACATAACTGATCTTCGGTTAACCTGAATGGTGATCTGTGAATTTCCACAACCGTAACAATATATATATATATATATATATATATATATATATATATATATATATATACACACACATGCATACACACTTTGGCACTCCTGAACTATCCACCCAGAAGGCCTTCATCCGCCGCAGCCTCGTTCGGCACTTTTCTCCCCTCTCAGCTGGTCCTCTGCCTCACGTATTGCTCAGTTTGGCACCGTGGAAATCAAGGCCTTCAAAATTATTGGAATCTACTGTGATGGAATAGCCTGTGGGCATATCACTTCACCATCACAGACAGGTTGGTGGTCTCTGTCTTCTACTGCCTCCTTTCTGGTCTTGCACCCTCTGCTCTTTCTGTGCTCCCCCCCCCCCCCAGGTTTTTGCATGGCACATACAGTCCACCATCACCCTTTTCTGGTGAAATTGCCTAAATCATGGATCACTACTCACCTCCATTCATTCGTTCCTCTTTTTCCCACCTGTGGAAGTAACTTCCACATTCGTTTCAATCTCATTCTTCCCTCCAAGTCTTCAAGACCGCTGTTCACTCCCATCTCAGATCATCGACAATCCAAAACCATGATCTTTTCTCTCCTTGTTAACCCTCTCCCCACCTCCACCCACCCAATCCTCCTTCCTAATTTCCATTTTTTCCTCCTTGGAGTTTCCTTCTGTGTCCTTATTGTCCACCCTGTGCATCCTCTCGTGCCCCCATTCCTCCCCATACCAATATTCTTGAGGGGGTCTCCACCTTTCTCGACCTTCAACTCTGCTGTTGGTGTCGTCGTCGTCCCCCCTCCCCCCCCCGCTTTCTCTTCTGTTCCTTTTGTGTACATCCCTGCTGTTCCTTTTGCATTCTGTTTGGTTCTGATCCGTTCAGTGTACAAGCTATTCCATGAGCCTCGACTATCGATACCAATTTTTTTTAAAGCCCTCCTTGTCTTGGGAAGACATTTCCGTGGATTAAATTTTAATTTTTTTGTCACCAATCTACACCAAAACACTCTTTAATGACAAAGTGAAAACATGTTTTTTGAAATTTTTATAATTTAATTAAAAATGAAAAACTGAAATGTCTTGCATCAATAAGTATTCAACCCCCTGAGTAAACACAATGAATTGCAGAAGTGCCTTTAGCAGTGAATACAGCTTCGAGTCTTCTTGAGTATGTCTGTATCAGCTTTGCACATCTGGATTTGGCGGATTTTCTCTTATTCTTCCTTGCAGATTGGCTCAAGCTCTGTCAAGTTGGATGGGGAGTGTCGGTGAACAGCAATCTTCAAGTCTTTCCATAGATTCTCAATGGGATTCAAGCCTGGGCTTTGGCTGGGCAACTCAAGGACTTTCAGGTTCTTGTTCTGAAGCTATTCCAGTGTTGCTTTGGCTGTATGCTTGGGCTCATTGTCCTGTTGGAACATAAATCTTTGCCGCAGTCTGAGGTCTTTTGCGCTCTGAAGCAGGTTCTCCTCAATGATTTGCCTGGATTTGGCTCCATTCATTGGTCCCTCAATCCTTACAAGTCTCCCAGTCCCTGCCAATGAAAAGCATCCCCATAGCATGAGGCTGCCACCACCATGCTTCACGGTAGGGATGGTGTTAGATGGGTGATGAGCTGTGATCAGTTTCCTCCAGACATAGCTCTTTGCATTAAGGCCAAAGAGTTCAATTTTCATCTCATAAGACCACAGAATCCTTTGCCTCATGCTCTTAGTGTTTCACTTGACTTTCAGTGAACTCCAGGTGTGCTGTCATGTTTCTTTTTCTCAGGAGTGGCTTCCATCTGCCCACTCTCCCAAAAAGCCTAGATTTGTGAAGTGCTGCAGAGATTGTTGTCCTTCTGGCAGGTTCTTCCATCTCAGCCAAGGAACTCGAGTTCTGTGAGAGTGGTCATTGGGTTCTTGGGCACCTCCCTGACCAAGGTCATTTTTGCCCAGTTGCTCAGTTTGGTCGGACGGCCAACTCTTGGAAACCTGGGTAGTTCCATATTCTTTCCATTTCCTAATGATAGAGCTCACTGTGCTCTTGGGAACAATAAACACCCTACAATTGTTTTATCCCATTCCCCAGATGTATACCTCCTCACAATTCTATCTTGGAGCTATATGGACATTTACTTTGACTTCATTGGAGAGTTTCTGCTCTTCCATGCACTGTCACCTGTGGGTCCTGATATCGAAAGGTGTGTTTCTTTCTAAATCATGTCAAATCAGTTGAAATAGCCACCGGTGGACTCCAATCAGGTTGCAGAGACATCTCAAGGATGATTGAAGGAAATTGGATGCACCTGAGCTCAATTTGCAGTGTCATAGCAAAGGGGTTGAATACTTATTGACACAAGACATTTCAGATTTTCATTTTTGTTAATTTATAAAAAATTCTCAAAACATTTTTTCACTTTGTCATTATGGGGTATTTTGTTGTAGATCGGTGACAAAAAAAATCAACTTTTATCCATTTTAAATTCAGGCTGTAACACAATAAAATTTGAAAAAGTCGAGGGTTGTGAATACTTTCTGAAAGCACTGGTTACGTACTTAGTTGAGTCATCTGTAAAGTATTACAATGGATTATCCTGCAGTGATGAAAAGAGGCCATTGATATTAACAAGAATAAGATTTGTCCCAAAATGCTACCAGCAACATCGAGGGATGCCAGCTTTTAGACAGAGAATATGGGAAAGAAAGCCTTCCAAAATAACCTGCTGCTTTGAGTAGACTGCAGAACAGATCAATCTGCCTAATTAAACTGTAGAACATGACAACACATGGGTGGCTCCCTGAGGATGGAGGATAGATACTTTCAGGAGTGAATCATCATTCAAGAGAAAACTGTTTTTGCTCCAATGAAGGGTTAATATCCTCCATGTCAGGATCTCCTTGCTTCCCACAGCAGTTAGCATACTTTGATCAGCGTTCTGTTTATTCCATCCATATGTTCCCATAAAATTGGTGGAATTCCATCCATATATTCCCCCAAGATTGAATACTTTCAAGAATACATGATCTTTCAGGAGAAAAATGTTTTATGCTTCAATGAAGGGTTCACACCCATAATGTCAAGTTCTCGTTGCTTCCCACAATGGCTAACACAACTGTCAATGTTTTTTGGGGGGTTTTTTTGTCGACATTGTCAAGGCTCGTATGAGAGCTAACATACAACGCACAGCAAGGGGGGGATGAGACAAGAGGGGCGGGAGAGGGAAGGACAAAACAGTGGGGAACAGAGACATTAGGAGATCTGTGGAAGGAAGAGGGATGGGGGCAGGGAACACAGGGTACACAACATGGACATTACAGGGACTTTCAGGAAGGAAAGCAGGGAATTTGAAGGAGGTGGGTTTGGGGTGGATTAACAGGGGAAGAAAAGATTGAGGTTTTGGATGGTGGAAGATAAGAGGTGGTGGTGAACGGCTGTTTTGAAGGCCTGTAGGGAAGAATGGGAATGAAGAGAGTGCACGAGTTTATTCCAAAGGCAGGAAAAAAAAGAGGAATAAAAGAGTGAAGGTGAGCAGTGATTCGTGATTTTGGTAGTTTTACCAGAAAGGGGTTGCTGGCTGACCTTGAGTGCCCTACGGAATTATGGGGGGGGGGAGGGAAAATATCACAGACAGAGCAGGGGTGGGGGTGGCGAGACTGGAGAGGAGACGGTAGAAGACAAAGACCACCGACCTGCCTGCGGTGAGAGAGTGAGAAGCCCAAAGACTCAGCCTCACTGCAGGAGATGCCATTGATCCTAAATACCTTGGTTTCCACAGCATGAAGCCGAGAAAGGTGAGAGGCAGGAGCACCAACCCAGAGGGGAGAGCAGTACTCCATCAGGCTGCAGACGAAAGCTTTGTCTGTGGTCAGCAGCTTAGGTGTGCCAAGGAAAGACTGCACAACGGAGGATGCCCAGTCGGTGACTGGCTTTGGAGGCCAGGTTGGAAATGTGGCTTTCCTAGGAAAGATCATGACAGATAGTGAGACCCAGAAGCTTGAATGAAAGGACTTCTTCCAGAGGATTGTTGAGAAAGTGGATGGGGGGGGGGGGTGGGTTCCAAACGGTCCTTTCTTCCGAGAGACATAGTGAGAGTGTGATTTGTCCAGACTGAAAGACATGTTTCACGTGTTGGCCCAGTTTGTGATTTTACCCAGATCTGCAGAGAGCGAAGAAGCTGCTGCTTGCCGGTCTGAGGGATGACAGATGGTACGGCAGAGGGTGGAGTCATCAACAAAGAGATAAAGAGAATTTTCCAGAGAGTCGGAGAGTACTTGATGAAAACCAGAAAAAGAACAGGGCCCAGAACGTGCCTTGCGTAACTCCAGCCTGGATAGGAAGAGGGAATGAGAGAACTCTATTTAGGGCCACATGTTGACTGTGACAGGAGAGGAAGTCTGCGAGCCATGAGTGGAGATGGCCTTGGATACCATCAGAAGAGAGTTTGGTGAACTGGGCAGGGTGCCAGACTGTGTGAAAAGCACGTGATATGTCTCGGGATACGGCTCTGATTTCATGTCTGGCATTGAGGACCTCCATCCATTGTCGGGAGAGCAGAAGCAGCATATCTAGGGTAGTGTGACCTGGTCTGAAACCAAATGGATGATCAGAAATCAAGCCATTGGAGAAGAGAAAGGATTTAATGTCTGAAGCAATGACGGATTCCATAACCTTAATGATGATTGGGAGAAGGCTGATTGGTCTGGAGTTGCAGGGATCTGTTTTTGCACCCTTCTTATGCAGGGTGGTAATGTTTTCTGATTTCCAGCAAATGGCAGATGACCTTGAGCAAATGAGAGGGTGAATAGAACAGAGAGAGGGTGAGCAAGAGTAGAGGAGCAGGTTTTTCAGACACGTTGGCTGATGCCGTCTGGACCGGTTGCAGAACCTGAGTCGAGGTTTGACAGCAAGCTCTGCACTTTTTCAGACAAAAAGGACACATAGTCCAGGGACTGTTGGGTGCGACTGGGTCAGGTGGATACAGAAAGCGATGGGTTTCAGACACAAATTTTGATGCAAACCCCGAGTTTAGGCATTCAACTTTTTCACGTGCAGTATCAGCAGTGCGGCCATTTGAGGTAAGGGAGGGGATGGAGGGGGAACATACACCAGAAACAGATTTGATTAGACTCCACCAGGATATTGAGGAGGGAGAGAGGTTTGAGAGTTCAGACTTGAGATTAGAAAGATGTTGTTTTCTGGCTCTCCTGAGGTGAGATACACACTTTTTCCGAGCTTTATGGAAGGAATTGAGATTACTGTCAGTTGGGTTTGCTTTCCATGAGGCAAAAGCAAGTTGTTTCAGGACAACTGCCTCGCCACAAGCTTCAGTGAACCATGTTGTGGAATTTTCTGATTTGTTCTATTAACCGACTTGATGTAAACCCTATTACTCAATTTGTAAGAAACAATTCACTGTCCACAACGAAAAGTACATTTGATCAGAGAACCCTTATTCACGGTACCACGGAGTCCAAAACACTGAGATGGAAACATCCACAATGATTTGCACTAAATTAATTTTACATTTTCTGAGATTTATATGCTTTTGTGGGAGTGTGAGGGCTGGGAGAACAAAGGGAGAGAGAACATGGTGACTTTCAGCTGGCCTTGGTGAGAATCAGACAAAATACTAAAAAGCAGACAACCAAAAGGAGTACAGGATAAGACTGTAGGTTATAGGTCTTACAATTAATGAATACAAGGAATTGTGTATATAAAAGGCAGTGAGTACATGGGTCTGATAAGCATTAGGCAAAATAACTCAAACTGCATTACGTGTCCAGTGGGTGAAAGAGAATGACATAATCATGGCAAAAGTTGCAGTGCCATCAACCAGGCCACCATGTCTCATTGTAAGACATTGCTTTTATCAATATATAGGTCAAAAGACTCTTGGGAAAAGGGAAACATAACTGGCAGCCAATACGACTATAGCATATAAAGCACCAGCAACAATTATAATTGAGAGTGCATGAATATAATTTTTTTTTTCTTCCACAGGCAGGAGGAACGGTAGGACAACTGAAGGCGAGAGGGGATATATTTGTGCACGAGGGAGAGCACGTTTCATTGAAAGAATTCCCAGGATGAGTTAATGTTGGAGAAAGTAGTGATGGGAGACCAGTCTTGAAGTTTGATGGCTGCTTGGAGACCCTGTCAGTCGGCCTGAGTGTAATGCCAAACTCGACGGTGCTGAGGTGGTTCTCTGATAACAGCCAGAGAGATGTCCACTTTGACAAGGACGTGATCAGAAGAACCGATTGGAGCGGAGGAAGAACGGCAGACATTTTCAGGGAAATGTGTCAAAATCAGATCCAGAAGAGATGGAGTACCGTTGGTTGAGATCCGGTCGGGAAGTTGACAGATTGTGTCAGTCCCAATGAGTCACAAGTCTTTTGCTGAAGTGCCATGACAGGTGAGAGAGGTACCCACACCCAGCCAACTGGCATGATGACAATTGAAGTTGCCACATATGAGGAAGAGGGAGTTTGTATCAGAGGATAGAAGTTGGTCCATGTTTTCGGACAGTGAGGTGTAAATGAAGTCATCACTGTTTGGTGGACGTTACAGTACACATATCAACATAAGGTAGGAGTGGAGGGGAAGTTGGAGCCAGAGGTATTCCTGGGGGAGTGAGGGAGTGAGGGCAGTCCATGGAGAGTGAGGAATAGAGTCTTTGATGAAGAGAGCAACTCCTCCACCAGGATGAGGCTCAGGTCTGTCATACCGGAGGAGGGAGTAACCAAGGAGAGATACTTGGGAGTCAGAGACATCTTGGGGGAGGAAAGTTTCTGTTTGGCAGATTATGCCTGGTTTGTCAGTGGCAACCTGTATGGAAAGATGTGTAAGGTTTGAGTGAAGGCCTCAAATATTTGAGGTCCACACTGTTAATGAAGAGGGAGGGAAAGAGGCTATGGGTGCAGGGGATGGGAGAGGAGGGGGAGGGTAGGACAAGAGAGGAGGGGTGGGGAGGTAAGGAGAGTTGTTGAAGGAGTGTGGGGGATTGCAGAAGAGCGAGGGGAGGGGGCCTGATGAGGAGGAAAAAAGGCTCTGTGGTGCTGGATTGAGGGACCGTGGGGAGTAATAAGAGAAGCGGCAGAAGGCAGTTGAGGATTTGAGGAGGTGGAGTGATGAGATGAAGGAGAGAGGGCAGGGGAAGGAGGCAGCTTTGTGGATGTGAGGGGGGGAGCAACTTTGAAAAGGGTGAGTGAGGAGATTGAATGGTGGCAGAAGGGTGAGTGGGGAGAGTTGAGGAAAAAAGGTGAGGGGGGAGATTTTGAGAAAGGTGAGAGGGAAGCTTGGAGGGAGAAGAGTGTGATGGTTGCATTGAGAGGGAGGGGTGAGAGGGGTGAGTTGGCACTGAAGTTGGAAAAAAAGAATGGTTTATGGAAAGCAAACAAGCATCGCAAACTGGGGTTTTTTATTTTTAGTTTAGAAATGCGACTAAAGACATTTCTTAAGGGATGCAATGAAGGCGATTTAAGAGAATGGACAGAAGAAACGCTGTAACAGTTGGACTTTTTGGACAAGGTACGAAGAAGAGGTCGAATTGCGAGCAGTCTGTTGAAATAGAAGAAGAGTAGTGCATTATGATACGGTAATGAGAACCATACGTGTGAAAGAGGAAGAGGAAGCATTATAAGAGATCGTTTTTGGTATCACTATTATTTTTTGAGAGAGTTTTTATTAGATTAGGTGAAGGAAAGGTTGAAGAAAAAATTTGAGGTGAATGGTGAATTTGGATCGGTAACCGGAGAGGGTGGAAACAGATCAAGTGTTTAGAAATGTTCCATTTATTCCATCCACATCTTGCCTGAAGATTGGTGGAATTTGTTTATTTCTTTCTCAAGTTTATTGGTGCATTTCATTGCATTTTTCTTCTGCATCACCAATAATTTAACAAGATTTCACATTCCTTTGCCGAAACTTTATGCTACTGCCACATCCTTGGGAAAAGTTGGAGTATATGACGAAGTCGCCGGAGGCATTATGTTTTTGGGTTATCCGTCCTTCCACACGTCCGTCCGTCCGTGCTAATTTTCTCTGTTTTCTCTGCAACCGCTTATCCGATTGACACAAAATTTTCACCATAGGTTTGACTACTCATGTGGAATGTTTTAATGATAATTATGATGTCATAGATCATGTGGTGTGGCAGCTATGTTTGAAAAAATAACAAAAACTTTGGACCTCTGTATCTCCAAAACCGCTCCATGGAAAAAATGGAAACTTGGCACATGTCAAGTACACCCATGGGAAACAAGTGTGATTTTTTGATGATGTCATAGGTACAGTGGAGATACAGATAGATGTCCACTGGATCTCTTGAGGTAAGGGAGGGCAGCTAACAGCTTCGTTATTACGTCATAATTGCATGCGTCGAATGCTTTATCCGATCAGTGTGAAAAATTTTCAGGGTCATCTCAGGCTAAATTGTGTGGGGGAAAAAATCGATGACGTCATCGGTCACGCGTTTGGCAATCATATTGTTTTTAACATAAAAACCTTCAAAAAAAATATTCTATGAAACGGCCTAACCGATCGAGGCGAAACTTTACAGGTATGATCACCTATCCATGAGGAACAAAAAGTCCTCCACCTATGATGCCATAGGTCACATGGTTTGGCAGCTATGAATTTTTGAAGAATAAGCCTTTAAAAATCATCTTTTCCAGAACAGCCAGGCAGATTGAGAGGAAACTTCACCCACATGTTCCCCAAGCTTTGGGGATACCGTGGTGCTCATGAATAATTGATAGGTCACATGGTCTGGCAACCACCGGGCGTAGTGGCGTGCGCCTGTAATCCGGCTACTCGGAGGCTTGGGTTGGAGGATCGCTTGAGGACGGGGGCTCTGCACTGGGCAGGGTGCAGAGCAGCCTGGAATCATGGCGAAACCCAAATCCTGATCCCTGTGTCGTAAGAGGCGACCAGGGTTGCGTCAGGAAGGGCATCCGGCGTAAAACCTGTGCCAAATCAGTATGCGGATCATAACGGATGATCCGCTGTGGCGACCCCTAACGGGAGCAGCCGAAAGATGAACAACAACAACATGGTCTGGCAACCATATTGCATTGAACAAAAATCTTTAAAAAATTATTCCTCTTGAACCATTTCATCAATCGACGTGAAACTTCACAATTATGATCTAGTCTTTATGGAGAATATATGTTTATATTTAAACCTGATCAGACACATGCTCTGGCAGCCAGAATTATTTAATACTTTGAATCTGGGTTTAGGGATTTAAATCAAACTTGGTGCAAGTATGTATAATGATGTTATAATGTGGGTGAACGTGGGTGGAGGCATATCTGGTGAGTACCCTTCTAGTTTTAATTCCTGAAATAAAACAATAATTGTGAGAAACCTGTTTATCAGACATATCAGCAAAAAATGAGATAGTCCATATAGACCTTTTTCTTAAATATTGTTATAAGCAGTATGACAACTTTTGGGATGATCCTCATCGACAACGTTGAAATAATTCACAAATGATGTTACTGTTTAAACTTGAGTGCACTTCAGGAATATCAGCATGCAGTGCTCCATCTCAAAATACTTGTTGGTTATAACTTATTACTCTACATAATTTCACTCTTATTGGGAGCTTGTTTAAAATACCTCTCATACAATAATTGCTGTATTTTTGTACGCAAAGTTGAGGCTCATGGACAAGCGAGAAGAGTGAACAAAACAGAATCGGTCTGATAGACCATGACAGTTAGGGGTGTAATAGGTCATGAGTTTGGATGGAGGATGATCTGCGGTGGAGGTGAATGGCCATCTTGAAGTTTTTCGTTTTTTATTTTCACGTGCTCTCTTAAGCTTATACACAGCTTAACAATTCCCTTCAGCATAAATTCAAACACCTCTCCACAACCACCTAATATTTGTCTGGTTGGTGTACATTTACCCAACAATGATGAATCCTGATATATCTCTGTCCATCTCAACTCTTTTTTCCTTATCCTTGGCTACATCAACTGTCACCATGCCAGCTGGCTCGGTATCAACTCCATAACAACCAGTCATGGCAGAGCAACGAAGGCTTTCAGCGACTTTGTACGTCTGACCCAATTTGTAAACTTTCTAACTCAGATTTCTGAAACTGGTATCCCGCCTTTCCTGGAACTAGGAATGACTAACTTTCCATGTAAGCTGTCCTGTTCCTCTTCTGCCCCTCTTGACAATTCTGACATCTTTCTTAACAAATCCCATATCTCTTTGGCTATTGAAAGGAAGCAACCTCAAATGACACAGAATATATAATGCCTGTTTGCACAGGCTAACTGCCAGGGATGCAATCTGTCCTCCCTCAAGAGGATTGAGCTGCCATCTTCACAACATATGATATTGATTCCACCTGGAAATGCTTCCACAAAAGCCTATTTTCTCTCGTGCACCAATTTACACCATTCCATGTGCAGCTATCCTCTCCATCTGTTTGGTGCTGGTACACTTATCTTCTGGTGAGGCAGTTCCAGTATAGCAGCTTATTTTCTCCAACATGAAAGGTGAACCCAACTGAGGGCAACTTTAGGTCACTCTATAAGGCTCACAAGTGTTTGTTCAACCTGAAACAAGCCAGAAAACATCAAGTTGCTAATCTCAAGCCTGAACTCTCCAGCCAGCCTCCATACTCAAAGTTGTGGTGACACATTATCAATGCTATCTCAGGTGTATTCTCTCCCTTCATAACCTCACTGACTCTAAATCACCTTGCATCAAACTCTGATTGAGATAATCAGTTCCAACTCAGTATTTGTCTCCAAGTCTTGTGTCCTCCACCAATCGCCCCTTGGCCTCCACTAATCCCTTTATACCCACCACATATTTAACTCTTTCTTTTACACCTGAAAATTAGAGGAAGGTTGGTCCAGCTTCAACTCTTTATCAGTGACAGGCCCAAATGGCATCAGTGTCCATATTCAAAATCCTTCTCTGCGGCGCTTGCTTTTCTTTTGTCTGCTCTCATCAGCCTATCCTTGTCTGGCCAAAACTTTCTGCATGGAAGTCCGATAACATCACCTGCATTCACAAGAAGGGTACAAAAAGAGATCCGCTCAACTACAGTCAAGTAAGCTTTCATACAATTACAAGCAGTCATAGAATATATCATCGCTGCTGACATGGTCTTTCCTCTTTTCAGCCTGATCTCTGACAATCAGTTTGTATTCCACACTGGGAACTCAACTATGGACATGCTGCTGCTTCTCTCTCAGCAATTGTATTAAGTCATACATTTCAAAAACGTAGTCAGGACCGTCACCCCAGACATATCTCAGTCATTTGACACAGGATGGCACCATGTTCTGCTTGCCAAGTTTGCTGCCTGTGGCATACAAAGCTGTCTTCATTCCTATCTCTCTGACTCTAACTTTGTTCACTCATTCACTCAGTACATTACGATACATGGAACCCCCTTTTTGTCTCCGAGTGGAGGCCGGAGCTCCCCAAAGCAGTGTGTTGGGCCCTGTCTAGTTCATTCGCTACATAAACGACCTTTCCGATGCTCTCGAAAACCCTGTCTTCCATTTTGCAGATGACTTCACATTGTGTTGTACAGTGCTCCATCACACTGACAGCAGTTATTTCACTCTCTACTGATTTGGAATTCAATAGATGCTGCTGGTCTAGCAAATGGAACATGCCTTTCAATATAGGCAAATCTCACTCTCACCCTGTTGCTCTGAAAAGATTGTCAAAAGAACTATTTCCATGTCAGACCCTGGAAGAGATCCATTCTCTTGAACTTCTAGGCCTCACCATTGGCCATTATATCTTCTGGGCAGGCCATATAGCAAAACTAGCCTCCAAAGCCAACCACAGACTGGGCATCCTCTGTCATTTCAATTTATTCCTTGAAATATAAAAATAACTCCCAACCTCCAAGTTGTTTGGCTATAGCCCGATGAAGTGCTACAAGGCCTTCCCACAGCCTGATTTCCCTGCAATACAACTGCTTCCGCATAATTTTGTGGAATCTCAAGCTCTCAACATTATTGTCATCTCTCGTGATGAGGCCAAAGCATAAAGTCTGTTGCTTTCAGATTGAAAACATGTCAGTGCCTACTCCTTTATTGACTTCCTTTCCACTGGTCTTGCTCTTTCTGCTCTCTCTCCACTTCCTAATCATCCTCAGCTCTTTATAGGATGCACATATTCTTCCAGTAACCAGTCCTAGTCAAACTCCCAAAAACTAGGCTCACTGCTGTCCACTTTTTGTGTTCCCCCTTTCTCCCATTTGTGGATGTGCTTTCCAGAGATGGTTCAATCATACTCTTCTTTCCAGGCCTTCAAGCAACTGATACAACACCTTCTCATGTCATTCCCCATAGCTTCCCACCTGATCTTTTCTACCCCCTCTGATGTGATATGACACTTTCATAATCAGAAGTGTTTAGATTTGTACATGTAATTACCTTGTATTATATAGAATGAATAATGCTTATTATGTCATTTCAGTATTTTTCTTTAACCTTACCTAACCCACAGCTCTTGCATATAAGTTATTCTGTTTCCTTCCCTCCTTTCTGTCCTCTTTTCCTGTTCATTCATTCCCTTGTTTTTTTTTGGTATTGTTCATCTCTGATCCCATTATGCCGCTGTCAGTTCATTGACTGTTTTACCCTCTGTCACCTCGTTCTTCCAAGAGTCTATATGATCTTTTATTTTAAAAGTACTGAAGAAAAGATTGCTTATCACCCTGCAACTAAACCATATTCAGGGATGGATCTGGGTGGGAGGAGGAACAGAGTCTGTATTGGTTCTAAGTATCCTTCATGTTAAGTAGTATGACACAATCGTATTTTGGGAGCAATTGCAGCAAGTCAAGCTGTTTGTTTTGCTGATGATGTATTAAACCTCAACTGTTTGTCCAAGCCTGCATTGCTTGAATCCAGGCTTACACTATTTTCCTAAGGGGTTGACTTTAGGTATCAACAGTGAGATCTCTACAGTACTTTCAGACTGAGTTTGTTTGCAGAATCAAACATGCTTGAGAAACTTTTTATCCCAGGTTTTAAATTTAGTAATGCACTATATTGGGAACACACATCCCAAAAAGCTTCTCAAGTCTTTTTAAAGTAATGAACCTTGTGCTATCTATCACAAGTGTATCGATTTGTACCGTGATTATCTTTATTTTGAAGAATGATTAACATTTATGTCATTTCAGCATGATTTTAATAATAAGTCCTGAAACTTTTTCATTATTCCTCAAAATGTCAATGCATGTAGACATCTTATCGACTGTCCAATTTTTTTTTTTTTAACTGCATATCTGATACTCTAAAATTCTAACTGAGACCTGTGAATACACACACACACACACACACATACACACACACACACACACACACACACACACACACACACACACACACACACACACACACACACACACACACACACACACACACACACACACACTGAACCCCCCAAACTTGACGAGGCATGAGAGCACAGACTGAGTCCCATCACGGCACTTGCTGCATGACCTGTTAGCAGCAAGTGTCGTCTGCCACATGAACACATTGTCTTTGCCCTGCTGATCACCAGTTATGAGGTTTGCAGTTAAAAATAATAAATTAAATGAACAGAGCACACTGACCATAGATGTGGCATGACACTTATGTCATTCACATGCACACATATAATATATATATTTCTATATATATGTACATACATATATTTATATATACATACATATAGTCCATGGGCCCAGGCATATATCGGCACCATCTGGGAAACCAAACTTTAGGGCTACTAAGTTATTGGTAGGGACTATATGATTATTTCAATACGTGATAACCGTTCCAGAAGAGCAGCTTAGTGTATGTATTTTGCATTTTTACCATTTTACCATTCTGAGATATTGACGTTTTGGGGGAAAATCACACAATGGACTATTGACACATCCCATGAAGGTAATATCATTCAATAACAGCTCAGGATATCCAGATTTGTTTGCCTTTTCACTTTCATTATGTGGAGGGTGGGTACATTCCAGAGATGATAACTACCAATAAGCTTCCAGTCTGCAATGGTTATCACATCAAAATATGATCTATATATATATACACCAATTCAAAAATCATAACTAGGATTGGTTTCCTTCGATGGTACCGACAAGTGGAATTTCTGGCCTGGGCCCATGGACTAATTGATATGCATACATGCATACATACATCCATACATACATATATACAAACTTGCATAACCATAGACTATTAATAATACACAAACTACATTTGATGGTTCACTGGAATCTTCCTCCCTCAGCTTGTATCGCTATAAATTGCATGTCATCTCTGAACAAAACCTTCATGTGATGTATGCATGATGCTGATTTCACTTTTGAAAGCATACCTTACTGTATGTAGTCTTTCTTCTGATACCTGCTTTTATCCTACCCATTTCTCTGCAAACCCAAACTGAATGCAGCTGATCCCTGATATGCGTAACAAACGCAGCACTGCTCGAAATGTGCTTGCTGCACAAGAACAAGCACGCTCAGAAGACGAGCTACACAAGACTATCTTTGGAAGTGATGAAAGTTGGCGACAGCCACGTAGCCCAATGGAATGGGATGGTGGGCAGCCTTACATCACAGCACGCTTGGATTCACTTACAAAGGAGTTCACCCTTGGTGATGATCATAAATATGGTGGATTTCATAACCGCAGGCTGCAGCCTGATTTTGAGTACACATTCTTTGTGGTGGCAGATATTGGAGGCTCAGACACGGTAAGAAGTGCAAGCGTTTTATTCCATTGTTCGTTTGTGCATGTAGGTCGACCTTATCTGGATGTAAAAAAAAATTAAAAAATAGCTTTTATAGCACTTCCTATGCTGTAAACACAACTGATGATTGTCCAGGTTAGGAGGAGCAATGTGTGCATCTATCCCAAGGCTCATGGTGAGCTTTTTTCATATTTCCGAAGTAAGACAAGAGCATTAGTGGACATCAGTATACTATACGTTTTCACAAATTACAAGGACATTTGTAAATAAAATTAACAGATAACTCTTCCAGGAACCTCTTTTCCTCCAAAGCCTATTCTCTCTCATGCACTCCGTTTCATGTAGGACAGGGATATTAGTTGGCATCAGTGTACTTTTTTGGTGAATTACAAGGAAATTTGTAAATAAAATCAACACAGTACAGGATGTAGAATTTGAACCTGGGGTTGGCAACATCATGATCTATATGCTCAAATGTGAACTATGAACATGTGACCACAGCTTACATGAACGAATCAGTATGGTTGTGTGCATTCGGGTGCATCGGATCCTGTGTTTTCTCATATGATTACATATTATTCTGTTTAAATTGAGCACGTATATTGAAGTGTAAGAGTTCATGCTGACCGAAGCAAATGTTGTAGGCAACGTTTGCGGCGACCCCGTTTGCAGAGCAGCTGAGCGCAGACAGCCTGCGAGCAAACGATTCACAGTACAATGGCGAGGGCCTATTATGGATCCTGGGCCCGGTGCTGGCTGTTGTTATTATCATCTGCATTGTCATCGCCATACTCCTCTGCAAAAGGTCTTCCTTACACCTTTGTATTGTTCAAAACAACTGTTTCCGTTGCGTAATTTATCTTATCCATCCTTTCCTCTTTTTTTGCCTTATTGAAAAGCCATTGACATATTATATCTGCAAAAGGGAAAAGGGAGGAGTGTTACTTGAGCCTAATTAATTTATTATAAGGGAGAGAATAGAGATGATTAAGGGAAAAGGTGAGATGACTGAGTTGGGGGTAAGAAATGGAAAAGGTTGATGGAAGGAAATTGGTAGGGTGGAGATCAAGGAAGGAAGGAATGGGGTATGTATGGGACATATGATTACACAGTGGCGAGGGCGCGGGGAGGGAAAATTATCCTCGATTTTGATGTGTGATATGTTTTGCCTCCATCGATCTTTATTACACAAATGTTTTTTTTTTTTAATCTTTCTATCTATACTTTTGTCGTTCCCGTTCTCTTTATTTCATCTTCTTTTTAATTTTTTTTCCTTATACTCTTTTCATTTTTGTTTCTCCAACATCTTCCTCCCACTTCTAACCGAAAAGCACATTTTAATTTTGCTTGTTGCAACACATGATGAGGACTTATTTGTATATTTTGTCATCCCTTGCCATGCCCACCGGATAGTGAGACAAGCAGGTACGTCAGGACATTTGGTTTACGTATCGCAAATGTAAATGCAATGAAGACATACATTTCTTTGTGAAGTCTTCAGTCGAAGAATCACCTGACAGAGATTTTGGTTCAAATGCTGCATGTTGCTGCCATCCCGTTTGTTCATTCGGCTAATGATCCGCTACCTGGTGGCACCTCTCGAGGCTAAACCATGGCTCTAATATGTCACCGTTTTTTATTTTCCTTTAATACTTCCTGTCATCTTTCTGTATGGTGGCTCACATGTGGTTAAATAAAACCAAGAACACAAAACAAAGCTGATCCCAAACAAATAATCAGCGTTAGCTCTAGTCCATAGTGGAATCAAATATTGTCAACTACAATGATTTGCGAAAACTTTTTTTGTTATAGACGAGAAACTAAATATTTTACCAGGGCTACCGTGGAGATTAACTACCCACTCAAAATACATGATGTGAAAACACAATGCCAGAGACTCCAATTACCTTTGCGTTCGGCGAAGATGCCGTGTTGTGGCCTACTCACTACTCAGGTCGAGCAGCCCACAAGTCAGCATGTGGCATTGAAGTTCCCGAGTACATTGCGTGCCGTAGCATTTGATTAAACTATTTTCTTCCATTGTCTTATTACATGATCATTGTGCTTTATGGGTGATGTAATAGGTGACCTTCCTTGAAAAAGTTCCACCAAGGCCCTCTGGCAGCATAGGGTGTACATCTTTTAGACTGGTGAAAATTGCTGTGAGACAATATGCTGTCCAAAAACATAGCACCTTACCAAAATACGAGATTAACGATAGAGTCCTTCATTAAAATACAAAATAAAAAACAGCAACTAGTAGAGCAGCAGGAGGGGGTGGTTAAGTTATTAGCTACTTGCCGTCATCTCTTGTCTCCGGCAATGGTTGTATTCATACACATTATTCAACAAGATCTGCAAAAGCATTTAGATCTTAAATAAATGGACTGTATAAGGCAAGCAACAACATGAATTTTTACCAACTTTATGAGTTAAAACAACTCTAAACATTCACACATTGTGTCAATTAATATGAGGGTCGACCAGCAAGTCTGTGGCACGATGTAAAACTCAGCAAAACTTTTTCCTTACACATTCCTTTTATAAAAGATTTTACTTTTAAAATGAGTAATTCTAAAGTGTGGTGTAAAACCAAGATCCATGAACAGCACCGAGCCCTGCCCACTCCTCCGTGCCCCCTTCCCCGGCCTTGTGCAGATATGCTGTATCATCATATCCATGTAGTGTTCTGTTCTCCAACGCTGGGCCCATCTTTTCCTCTTGTAAATTATTCCAAACTAATTTTTCTAATCATGTTTTTCAAACACACCATCAAATCTGGTTAGCTCCGCCACCTTTGGCTATTCCAATTAACGTAAATATGTGTGGGGAAATGGACTGGAAGGACGGCATTGGCCCTAGCAGTATGCACACTCACCTCTAAGGCGTTTACCCTTTCGTTTTACTGATGCTCTTGTTCTGTGGCATCCTGATTCGTCCAATGTTCTCTCTCTTCCATGAGTCTTGACACTGTATTAAAAAAAAACCCGTCTAGCCTGGCTTAGAATCTTGACCAAACTATAAACTGTCATCCCGGTGCTTCACAGGCAGGGTAATTCATCAGTGTGTGTGTGCTGTCCCTCAGATGGACATTAAACTGGCATCCCATCTGCCAGTATTAGTTGGTGGATGTTAAAGACCTCACGGTGTCCTTCACGAAGAGTTCTTCTCTCCGCCCTATCAGCCGCACCATTTCCAAAATTCCTGTTCTAACTTTAGTCGAATGTTAGGCCTGGCCAGCCAGTTTGTGAAAGGCTTGGGCCAAACTTCCCCCAGCCAACCCCACAAGAACATGTAAATAATTGTGGCCTTTGAAGAAGAAGAAGACGTGTGCGGAAGTGATACCTCTCAGATTTTTTTTATCGCATGTGAGCCCAGCATTTCCCAGGTGAAAAAGAATATTAACAAATATTTATGTCAACTAACTTTTCCCAGGTTTAGGAGATGGGAAATACATAAAATGAAATATCACCAAAATTAACTGTTCTATAAATCACAAAAAATACGAACAACAGGGACCTGTGGAACATCCACACAATGTAAAATGTGACTCCAAATAATCATCTCGCCCCCCCCCCCCACCCCCTTTCACAAACCCAAGTCATCAATCACCCTTCCTAAATCCCAAGCCCTCAACCCTAAGGCGTCAATTCCCTCTCCACACCAAGCCTTCAAACTCCCTCCCATCCCTTCCCCACCTTGCCCCCCCACCACAACTCTTCACCCCCTACCACAACTCTTCACCCCTCACCACAACTTACAACTCCTCCCTTGCCACAACTCTTCAACCCCTCTTCCACAGAAAGTCCTCACCACCCCCCCCCGCAAGTCTCAAAAGAAGCCTGACCATACAACTCTGTCCCATCTCTGCTCTCCATCCTCCCCCAACATCAAGTCCACAACCTCACCCTCACTCCTCTGTCCCATCTTTGCTGCCCCCCCCCAACTGCAACTCTATCCACCCATTCTCACCCTCCATACCCCCCCCCCCCTACTCATAAAAGTATGGAAACGGCAGAATATTTAATACTTTTCCCTTTTCTATCATGCTATCACCGACTTCACAGAAACCGCCATTGAAACAGTCAGGGCACATCACGGTCACCTGTCCAACTTGCAATCCCACGAGATGTGGAAACCCCATGGAATTGCAACTGTCAAGTGTCGATGAGATCCAAAACCAATTGTTTTCTTTCTGATGCATATTATACACCGTTAAAAGTAAATAATGACTGTTTGAAGAAGATCCATTCAGCTATCACTGAGGAAAATGGAGGACACTCACACAAACACCCCTCTTATACCTGGAAACCCTGACATTTGCGGATTCGACATTCGCAAACTCCGCATATTCACGTTTTATAAAATGTGACCTGGTTCTACTTTCGTGGCCCCTGTGCTTCAGCCATTCGTGGTTTTTGCGGGCACATAAAGCAGCTCTACACACCATAAACCAATTCCAGCCATGCATAACCATCTCCCACCAGCCACACGCATAAAGCAGCTTTAAAACCATCTCCCACCAGCCACGCATAAAGCAGCTCTGCGCACGCATAAACCAATTCCAGCCACACCTAAACCATTGCCCACAAGCTGCACACGTAAACCAGCTCTAAACCATCTCCCACCAGCCGCCCATAAAGCAGCTCTGCGCACGCATAAACCAATTCCAGCCACACCTAAACCATTGCCCACAAGCCGCACACTTAAACCAGCTCTAAACCATCTCCGACCAGCCGCCCATAAAGCAGCTCTACGCACGCATAAACCAATTCCAGCCACACCTAAACCATTGCCCACAAGCCGCACACTTAAACCAGCTCTAAACCGACTCCCACCAGCCGCCCATAAAGCAGCTCTACGCACGCATGAACCAATTCCAGCCACACCTAAACCATTGCCCACAAGCCGCACACCTAAACCAGCTCTAAACCGACTCCCACCAGCTGCCCATAAAGCAGCTCTGCGCACGCATAAACCAATTCCAGCCACACCTAAACCATTGCCCACAAGCCGCACACTTAAACCAGCTCTAAACCATCTCCGACCAGCCGCCCATAAAGCAGCTCTGCGCACGCATAAACCAATTCCAGCCACACCTAAACCACTGCCCACAAGCCGCACACTTAAACCAGCTCTAAACGTACTCCCACCAGCTGCCCATAAAGCAGCTCTGCGCACGCATAAACCAATTCCAGCCACACCTAAACCATTGCCCACAAGCCGCACACTTAAACCAGCTCTAAACCGACTCCCACCAGCTGCCCATAAAGCAGCTCTGCGCACGCATAAACCAATTCCAGCCACACCTAAACCATTGCCCACAAGCCGCACACTTAAACCAGCTCTAAACCATCTCCGACCAGCCGCCCATAAAGCAGCTCTGCGCACGCATAAACCAATTCCAGCCACACCTAAACCACTGCCCACAAGCCGCACACTTAAACCAGCTTTAAACCGACTCCCACCAGCTGCCCATAAAGCAGCTCTACGCACGCATAAACTAATTCCAGCCATACATAAACCATCTCCCTCCAGCCATACATAAACCATCTCCCTCCAGCCATGCGCATAAAGTAGCTCTAAAACCATCTCCCACCGGCCGTGCATCAATCGGCACTACGCACACATACACCAACTCCAGCTAGGCATAAACCATCTCCCACCAGCCGCTCGCATAAAACAACTCGAACTATCCCCATGTCTATCCCCCTATTGCATAAAACTATCCCCCGCCACCATCCCCCACAAACAATGGTCACACTCCCCAACCCTCCTCCATCTACCCACAACCCCCTTCATGGCTACTTATATGCAGCGTGTCCTGGGTCTCTTTCTTTCTACTCATCCCACTGCCTTGACCTGCTGTGATTCCTCACGCTTGCAGACTTTTGCACTCATTGTTCGTCCCGCCATCTTGACCTGCTGTGATTCCTCGTGCTTATGGACTTTTTGCGCTCATTGTTCGATCATGGGTCCGAAGCGCAAGAGTAGTGCAGGAGATGGGTCTGCTCCCAAGAGGCAGAAAAAAAGTCATGAGCCTGAGCTTGATAGCCGGTGAGCTCACCTGAGCCCACCAGCTATCAAGAGGTGAGAGTGCGTCCTCTGTGGGCAGGCATCATGACGTGAATGAGTCGACTGTCCATGACATTAAAAAACGACAAGGCAATTTGTGAAAGCATGGTGGCTAGTGCAGTATCCAGCACCAAAGTGGTTACCTAGGTCAAGGAGGTTCGCATATAAATAATGGAAAAATGGCATTGAATGTGCAGTTAAAGGACAATGCCCAGAAAAAACGTCCCTTTAAGCGGACCTCCGATTCGTGAAAAGGTAAAGCGCATGTACGATCATCTGGTTGGTACGGGTGGTGCTGCAAACACGAGTGATGCGGCTTCAAGTGATGCACTTAGTGAAGTGGGTACAAGTGTCCCCAGTCCCATTCAAGCTCGCTGGGGATGGTTTAACTGCTTCAAGAAGCAGTACTGTCTCCAAAATGTGAAGCTCACAGGTGAGCGTGCCTCAGCGGACCACGAGACAGATGAAACTTTCCTTGCTCAACTAACGCAGCTCATCGAGGAAAAGAGGTATGTACCAGAGCATGTCTTCAATGCAGACGAGACTGGCCTGTTCTCAAAAAAATGCCCATGAGAACTTTACTTTTGAAGCAAGGGAGGACAACATTGGGGTTCAAGGCTGCGAAGGACTGGGTATCTCTTCTCTTCTGCACCAATGCCAAAGGGGACTGTATGATCAAACCAATGATGGACCTTTCCCTAAACCCACATGCTCTCAATGGCAAAAAAATAAGTGCACTCTGCTTGTATTTTGAAGGGCCAACAGAAAGGCATAGGTAATGGAACAAAAACTAGAAGGGCACTTGGTAGAGCGCATACCTCCGTCACGTAATGCCTGATCCATGAGAACATATTGGGCCCAATACATTTTTGAAATATCATGCTATACAGTACTATATCATTTTTGGCCCTATCTCTCAATGGTCAAGAATCACTTTTAGAATTAAATAATTCTCGTATCCGGATCCAGATTTCGATCTTCACACAATCTGAATCAGTTCTTCCTTGTCAATCACCCAACCTGTCCACCAAGTTTCATCCGAATCCGTCCACAACTTTTTGAGATATCGTGCTGTATATCATTTTTAGCCCCATCTCTCAATGGTGAATCACTTAAAAAATTCTAGTAGTCAGATCTGGAGCTGGATCTTCACCAAAATCTAATCATTTCTTCCTTGTTACACACCCAACCTCTCCACCAAGTTTCATCCGAATTTGTCCACAAATTTTTTAGATATCGTGCTATATATCGGTTTCTTCCTATCTCTCGATGGTGAAGAGTCACTTAAATTATTAGATCCAGGTCTTCACCAAGATTGAATCAATTATTACTTGTCACACACCCGTGTCCACCCGAATCCGTCCACAACTTTTTGAGATATTGTTCTATATATCGTTTTTGGCCCAATCTCTCAATGGTGAAGAATCACTAAAAATTCTAGTAGTCGGGTCCGGATCCGGATTTTCACCAAAATCAAATCAGTTTGTCGTGGCCACAAAGCGAACCTGTGCACAACATTTAATCCAAATCTGTCCACAACTTTTTGAGATATCCTGTACACAAACAGACAAACAGACAGAAAGGGGTGAAAACATAACCTCCTTCACCCTCGGTGGCGGAGGAAATGAGCACACTCTTCCAGTATATTGGGGGGGCCAACAGAAAGGCGTGGGTAACAGCTGCCATCTTCATCAATTGGTTCCACAACTGTTTCGTTCCTCAATTGAAGAGGTACCTGGCAGTAAAGAACCTCTCCTTCAAGGTCCTCCTGCTGGTGGACAATGCACCTGGCCACCCTGAGGTGCTAAAGGTGGCCCATCCCAATGTCTAGGTGATCTTCCTGCTACCTAACACCACCTCCCTAATCCAACCACTCGACCAAGGGCTAATTTCAACGCTGAAAATATACTACACCCACTGCACCTTCCGTCACATCTTGGATGCTATAGAGTCTGACCCTGGAACTTACCTTTGGGATATATTGGAAGGACTTCTACATAGCGCACTGCATCAGTGCCATCAAAGACTTGCTGGATGAAGTGAAAGCCTCCACCATCAATGCTTGCTGGCAAAACATATGGCCCAGGCAGTCAACAACTTCAGAGGTTTTCTTGACACCATGAAAGAGAGGCAGAAAATTGCCAGGTTGGCATTGGAGATGGGAGATAAAGGCTTCGATGATATGTAGCCTGAGGAATTGGAGGAGTTCATTGTCTTGCATGAGGAGGAGTTGGAGGCCATCAAGGTTTCCGAGGAGGAGAAGGGCAGTGAAGAGGAGGAAGAAGTGGCAAGGCCAAACCTGACCGTCAAGTTCCTGGCTGAAGTGCTGCAGGATGCGAGGGCAGTCGCTGACAGGTTGCAAGATTCCGACCCCATGATGGAGAAGTACCATTTTACTGGTGACTCCATCTGATACAAAAAAGTACCCTACAGATGTGTCACAAGACTGGAACAGCATCCCTTTTGTTAATGCGGAAAAAAATTATGTTTGGCAATTACTGAGACTCATGGATGTACGAGCCTATTTTTTTGGGGGGGGGGGGCGAATTTGCCCATTTGCTCAGACTTGCCCAAAGGATGACTATGTCGCCCAAATATACACTTCGCTGGCAGGCAGATGTACTCCGGGAAGTATTGTCACTTCCCCCAAGCTCATTGGCTGGTGTGTGTGTGTGTGTGTGTGTGTGTGTGTGTGTGTGTGTGTGTGTGTGTGTGTGTGTGTGTGTGTGTGTGTGTGTGTGTGTGTGTGTGTGTGTGTGTGTGTGTGTGTGTGTGTGTCCACTATGAGCCACAGAACAAGTACAAAAAAAGTATTTCCACCATCTCCCCTTCTCGCCACTCCTCGCTCCCTCCCCCCCTCTCCGCCCCCCCCTTTTGCTACCGCAAGGAGCGGGAGTGGTCTCGTGGTAAAGAAACATGTTAAAAGTTCCAGGTTCCAGATCTCGGTCGTCACCAAAATCTAATCAATTCATCCTGTCCTGTAAGCTATACACAGAGCAAGTTTGGTCCAAATCCATCCACGACTTTTTCAAATATCCTTCTAACAACCACATATGGATTAAAACATATCCAGCCCAGACAGTGCACCATGTGTGCCTCGCAGTCATTGCACAACCCAGGACAACCCCTTCAAAATGACATCATGAACATCATTACGAAAAAGCCTTTGTGCAATGCTCTACACACGCGTTTTTGGAAAACTCCCCCCCCCCCCATTACATGGAGTGATTCCCTCTTTAGTCATTTTAAACACTTTTGAAAATACTTAACTAATCATTGTTGTTTTCCTCGTTAACTCTTTGGTGACATGAACAGCCGACAAACAAACATCTGGAACCCCTTTCAATGACGACTTCCCCGAAGGCCTTTGAATGAGAACATACCTGCTCACGAAGCCCGGAGTTGCGGACAGTTTCCGCAGAAGTAATGCGACCATGCGTAGACATAATCCGGCAACACGAACAGCTGATCAGCAAGTCGTTGAGAATCTTTCTGATCAGGGCCCTGTACGCCTTCTTTGCCCCACCATAACGGGCTGGAGATTGCCGCGCCATCAGCCATTTGTATTTCTGCGTATGCATGATTGCATGGCATGCATTCAAGGACGGAAATACATCATTTTGAAGTGCATGAGGGCAGGCGAAGCCTCGGGAGTCAGGCAGAGCTTCCACCTGCCAGATGTAAAATAAATTCGTTCTTTTTCATATTGTTATTATTATTATTTTAACCCCAAAAGGATTACGATTGATAATTGCAAAAATTATCAAAGATTTGACAATTCATGTGAGCTTTTTCATCGTCGGCAACCATTCTATCATTTTGCGATATTTTATCTTTATTTTTTTTCTCTCTTTCTCCATGTCTTTGGTCTCGTGTTCTTCCCTCAAGTCCTTCGAGACTGCTGTCTATTTTTTTTAATGTACATGATTGAGGCTCGTGGAAGAGCTGGAGCAGAAGGAAAGAAAACAAAATGGAAAGGGAGAAACACCAACAGGGGAGTATAAGTGAGAGTGATATCAAGGGGAGGAGTGAATAACACATGGGGTGAACAAACTGCAACACAGCAAGAAGGGGAAGGAGAAAGCGGGGGTGAAACAGAAAAGGAACAAACCAACCAACAACTAAGAAATGAAAAGCGGTGAGGGAGAGAGGGGCTCACAATAACCTGGAAAAAGGGAGTTTTGGGAATGGGGTCATTCGGGAAAGAAAAGATCGTGACTATAGATGGGGGGATGACCTGAGGTAGTGGTGAACAGCTGTCTTGAAGCCCTGGAGGGAAGAATGGTAATGAACAGACTGCGGAAGGTGGTTCCACTGGTGAGAGAAAAGAGGAACAAATGAGTGGAGGTTAGCAGTAAGCTTGTATTTTGGGGAGTTTACCAAGAAGAGGGTAATTGGCAGACCATGTGCACCCTGTAGAAACTTGAGAGACAGAGCCAAGAGAGGGCAGAGGGTGCAATACCAAAATGGAGGCGGTAGAACACAGAGAGGCCCAGACCTGTCTGTGGTATGAGAGTAACAGGCCAAGACACTCAGCTTTGTCGTGAGATAGCCCAATAATTTTGAGGGCCTTGCTTTCCACGGCATCAAGAAGGGCAAGGTGTGAGGTAGGGGCGCCAGTCAAAAGGCGAGAACAGCATTTCAATAAGCTGCGGATGAAGGACTTGTCGGTTGTCAAAAAATTGGCCAAGGAAAGAAGGATCTTTCATGACGACAGAAATATTGTCTGACCAAGAAATATGGCTGATGGTGAAGTCCAAATGCTTGAGTGACTTCACCTCTTCAAGTGGTTTGTTTATAAAGTAGATTGGAGGGTTTTCCAGATAGCCCTTTCAGTGAGATAGGTGTGCAGGATTTGAAAAGCATATTCCAAGTGTTGGATCAGTTCCTGATTCTATCAAGGTCTGCAGAGAGGGAAGTGGCTGCTGTCTGAAGGATGACAAATGATACATGAATGATACACAATGTAGATTGCCATGATATGGGACATTTTCACAAAAGCGGGTCAGGTAACGGTAAAGACTGTCCGATAATTTTTATCAAGCATATATTGCCCAGTCACTGCAGAGGCCCTTATGGTGATCCTGCGTTGCTGACATCATTTGAACATTTTTCTAGGCCTTATAAGGGGGTCAAGCACTAGTTCGAGAATATCAAAGAAAGTTGATTTTTGAGTTTGTTCTTTACCGTTACCTGACTCGCTTTTGTGAAAATGTCCCAATATACTCACACTGACCCCATTTCCCTTTTCTTACAATAGTTTACGTGAGTTTTGTCTCCTTGTTTCCTTCTCCACCTGCTTCACTGACCTGCCGTTCAGTCTGTTAACCTGCCACCCTTTGTTATTTATCTCTTTAATGAACCTTGACTTTTGAGGAGGAATTTATATCACAAAGACAGTACCGATGAAGAGGCCAATAAACAGTTCTTCATTTTCTGAAAAACAACCAGTGTACTGTATTGCAAATATAAAGTTGCATGCAAAAAAGGAGTTGGGGGTAACATTGGTTAAGTAGTGGCACAGAAGGAGGGATCCTTCATGTGCACTGTTAAGTTATGTCATGTGGAGAAGGTGTGCCAAAGGTAGCAAGACGAAGTCTGCATGGTACGTTTAAACCTGTGTTGTCTCCCACTATATGTATGTGTAATATGTATGTATGTATATATATATATATATATATATATATATATATATATATATATATATATATATATATATATATATATATATATATATATACACACACACACACACACACACACACACACACACACACACACACACACACACACACACACACACACACACACTCGTATATCGTTTGATATTCTGGCTGATTGCAAGGCTGTATGATGATGGCAGCACAGAACCATAAATGCATCAAGTGACTCCAATGGTGTGTATAGACTGGGAGCATGATGGCCAACTTGATGCAAAGGCATTCTCAATAGCAGGGGGTAACTATTTATTCTCTGATGGATTATGATCTCAATTGGCTCACATATTTCTGAGTCGTGATACCAATGGAGCTTGTCAATACGAGATATTGGGAACTTGCCAACTGCTCACTTCTGACACGCAACTAAAGCGTGGACCAAAAACCATCTCACAGAATGCTGCGACGTAACAAAGGCCCTACCGGATCATGGTGTGATCATCACATGATGCTGGAATGCCAGACCAAAGCAACACATCAAACCCATGTTGGCACTGTCGAAAATATACCATCATTGGCTGGATAATTAGATCCTGGTGTTGATGTGTGCACCATAATTTTGCATTGCCAACAATAACAGATGCATGCATCATCAGCATCGAGTTGCCATTTCCACCAAGATAGATAGATGATTATAAGAAAGCTTCAAAGTGATGCAATAATGGCATCAGGTGAGCCACTGTGCTCCAAGCATATATCCATCATATAAATCTTTAGAAGAATATTCAACTCATGTAAGAGTTTTGCAGGAGGCTGCTTTTTATTTTTTGATGCACAACTTTGAAATAACAATTGCCTTATATTGGTCTCCCCATCCTTCAATGGATGCAGGAAACGAAGCGACAGCCAACCAGTAAAGACAGTCTTTTGCTCGAACAAGGAGACGCCGAATAGAACCCCTGGCTCTGATCCCGTGCAGATACGACGTGTGAACTTTCAAACACTAGGTAAGAATACATCCCCAATGTCCTTTTTATCATAACCTATGTAAAAAAGGAGATGTTTTTTTTTTCTAAAGAGTTTCTGCTGTCGCCGAATAATAAAAATGGGACCGTTGGAAAGGTAATAATCAATTTACTTGATTGAAAGCTAGTAATCGATCGACTTGGAACAAAAAAATTGTGTCCGTTAATCAAAATATACCTTTTTCAAAAGACCATGTTTCTGGGATTGAGGAAGAAGAAGTTGGACCTTGAATTCTAATGTAGCGATTCCAACAGTAGCATTCATAATTCCACAACAGTAGGAACCCTTGTGAAGGGCACGGAAGGAGAACACAAAATTATATATAGCAATACAGTCATCCCCCGTTTATTGCGGGGGTTACGGTCCAAACCCCCCCCCCCGCGAGAAGTGAAAATCCGCGATGAATGGATGCCTCCCAAAAAAAAATCGACGAGTCTGGTCTGGTCGGCTTGGCAATGATCGGGTTCGAGGTGCCGGAGATCGACTCGTCTGGTCTGGTTGGCTTGGCAATGATCGGGTTCGAGGTGTCGGAGATCGATTTATCTGGTCTGGTCGGCTTGGCAATGATCGGGTTTGAGGTGCCGGAGATCAACTCGTCTGGTCTGGTCGGCTTGGCATTGAACGGGTTCGAGGTGCCGGAGATCGACTTGTCTGGTCTGGTCGGTTTGGCTGTGCTCGCCCAACCGCGGCAAACCTTTTTCCTTCCCGAAGCATATATCGAGCACTTTAACCTTCTCCTGGAGCGTCAGGACCTTCCTCTGGTGCTTCGGTTCCTTGCCAGAAGCCTTAGAAGGTGCAGGGCGTTTGGGCGGCATCCTGGGGCTTGGAGAAAAAACGTAGAAAATATTCGAAGTTCACAAGCGAAACTTTGTCTCGTGCGTTGTGTGAATGGTCGAGCACCACGCGTTATAATTTATTGCTTAAATAATTTATATTTTATATATTATTACCGCGATGTACCGGGGGAATCCGCAGAAAAAAATAGTTAGGTTCAAAGGGAAAACCCGCGATGAACCAGGGGCGCAATAGGTGAACCGCGATATAGCGGGGGATTTCTGTATTTCTCAAAACAATAGAAAAATATATAAAAAGTACACCTGGGAGCACACAGACAACAACAACAACCACAGCCACATAAACAACAACTCCTTGTTATAAAAGATCCTTTTTCATGTGTTTTCCTTCATTTTACATCCTCAATCACAAAGATAGACATGCAATATGTTTGTGAAGTACAGCATGTTGTCTTTTGTGTTAACCCATCAGCAAAGCGATGGGAGACACGCCAAGTAATAATCACAATAATAACAAGAACATTACTTTTTAAGTGCTGAAAAATTTTTTTAAAGCACATTAAAATTAAATTAAAAAATTCTAAAAAGAAGCAAGATGTTTGCAGGAATTAATGTTGAGAGGCAAAGAGTTCCCGATCAAGGAATATGCTTTGAAAGGCCAAAACACGAACTTTGTCTTCAGCCTGCTTTGAAATGATATGAGGATTGAACCTTGGATAAATTGAACCATCCTGCTTCTGCGCAATGTGAGAGTGGTTGGCTCCCTCTCATCTTTCAAAGTTTTGTTTTCAACTGAACTTGGATTATTTTCATGATTCAAAAGAAAAGTAAATACACTTTAATGGAGGACCACAAAGAGAGCCCCAACCCTTTTACCAAATGACTGAAATTTCAAATAATTTCCATTTTCAAGAGTCCTAATGTGGTCAGTTTATAAAGACATCAAGGCACAGGTAAATTGGCTATTTTTCTCGTCATGCCTGTTGCCAGGCATGATGTGAATTATTTGCAGAATATAGAATATGGCATATTGCAATAAAAGCTGATGGATGGACCTGATGTGCTTCCGTGCAAGAGGCAGGGAAACCCAGGATGGTACTCGTAAGAAAACACCCGCTCCCTACGCGAAAGTAATACCCTTCCCTCTGATGGGGGTCAGTAAATCACTTGCACTATGCCACGTGTCCAGTGCAAAATTGAAAGTTCTCCACAGCTGACTTGCAATACCTGCACCACCAGCGGGGGGCACTAGACGCTACATATCGTAGTTGATGACAAACAAACATCGTATTTTACGGTTTTATTATGTAACATTAGTGTGACAAGTGGAAGCCTCATCTTTGAGCTGTCTATAGTCTGGGTTTGATTCTTGGCCTGACCACGAGGCCTGATTCTTGGCCTGACAAACACCGATGTTTCTCAGGCAGCACGTTACATCACAAAGTGTGCTGTCCTTCGGATAGATATAGACAAATCAGGTGTCCAATCTGCTAGCATTAGTTGATGAATGTTAAAGACCCCTTTCACAAAAATTTTGAAGACTTATCGTTGGCACTTTGGCTACATTCCAAATTCATGAAAAGAAAGAGCCACCTTTCATTGAAAAGACTTCGACCAAAACCTCCCATCTGAGCGCACTCTCGAGGAAGGTTGAATTATTGTATCTATTGAAGTAGTAATAGTGGTATTGTTAGTAGTGGTGGTGGTCGTAGTGGTGATAGCTAGTAGCAGTAGCAACAGCAGCGAGTACAAAGCAAAGGAATTCAACCAAGGTTCTGGTACACAATGGCGTACTCTTTCGAAGACACATCTGAAGATGGGTATCCACCAAAATTCAACACTCCCTGCTGAAACTTCAGCAGAATAATGGGTTGTTGTTTTTTATATCCCATTGATGATCCTACCTTGATTACACAACTCCATCAAATAATGTTTCCTGGCACCTAAATAAACTCGTTTACTGGAGGTCGAATTTTGGAAAGCTTCAAAAAAAATAAGAGTGTTTTTGAATGAATTTAATTTACTAATCAGTGTTACACAAATATAATGTACAATTTTATTATTATGACATGATGCACAAGAATAGTAAACAACTAGTTGGTCTGCAATTTCCACTTCTTTGCTGGTATCTCTTTCTTTCTTTTTTTTTTCTTTTTGTATACATAGCTCATGGAAGAGCTAGTACACTGATCGGATCAGGACGTAACAGACAAAGATAGGATGCAAAACACGCTTGCATGGGGTGGACAAGATGGATACAGAAGGAAACTCCAAGGAGGGGAAACTGGAAATTTGGAAGGAGGAGGGATTTGGGTGGGGTTAACTAAGGGAGAAAAGATCATTTAATGCTTTTGGATTGGGGACCATCTGAGATGGCGGTGGACGGTTATCTTGAAGACCTGGAGGAGATTTTTTTTCCCCACGATCAATCTTCAAGTTTATCGTGGGGAAAACAAACCAGCTTTTGGGAGTGAATAAAAGGAAAATCAGACCATTCAGTTCATCTTTACCATGTCACAAACACATTCCATTTATTTTACCAAAATTTGGACGTGACACCTGCTTTTAATTTCATTATATACAGGACCACATGTTTCCTTACTCAAAATTTTTTATTTTTTTTTATTTTTACAGTAATCTGAGGCTCATGGGGGAGATTACACGTACGTTACATCCAGGAGAAGGACATTAGGAGACATCGGTGTACTTTTTATGTGCATTAGAAGGACATTTCTGATTTTGATTCTGATCCACCATACTCTCTTCTTGAGTGTTAGTGCTGCTGAAGCACTTTCTTGGCAAGGTTATACTGTGTGGTTTTCCATTGCTTAAGCAATAGTTAGGACAGGAATTTGGAATTTGGTCATGGTGCCAGTGATAGCCTGCCTGCTCTCCACGAAGGACACTGTGGGATCTTTAACGTCAACCAACTAATACTGGCAGATGGGATTCCTAGTTTAACACACATCCAAGGGATGGCAAACGAATTGATGAATCACCCTGCCTGTGAAACACCGGGATGGCAGTTTATAGCTGGGTCGGAATTCAAACACAGGCAAGACAGCTTAGAGGCGAGTGTGCGTACCTCATCGCCATTCTCTCAGCACCTAAAGAAGACTCGTATTTATTTAATGGACAAATCAACACGATCATCATCCCATTTCAAGTCCCATTAGTTTGTGGTCTCGTCGTTTGTGGAACATGCCAGATTGGACAGGCCTGATGGTTGACCCCTCCTTCTGAGAGCCATGGGACTCGAACCTACACCAGTGAAGGTAATACAACAATCCTTCCATACTAAACCACCAAGCCCTTCAAATCAATACTATATTGCATTAAAACTTGAATCTCATCATCATCAGACAAATGCTCAGATGGGAACACCAAAACTCCAAACTGAAATAATTTCTCTCCATAGTAATTTTTCTTGGTAATTTACAACATGATGAAATTTGACCCTGGGGCATTTTGACTTGAGGCTTTGGTGTTCCCATCTGAGCATATGTCTGATGATGCTGAGATCCAAATTTTAATATCACTCCTTTTATACAGAAGCATACATGTCTCATGGTAAAAAAAAAGATTTCTACATATCGAAATCCTGATGCAATATTTTTAATAATGCACTGTAAATTTTTAATACATCCTTCAAGCTGACAGGAGGGCACCCATTCCGTGAGAAAACATCAGGGCTTTCTCAGAAAGGATATAAATTTAAAGTTTTTCAGGGGAGGACCCATGACCCCCTTCTTCAATGGAGGATAGACACCCCCATGTTAAATGAACCCTTCCCCCACACTCAAAAACGTTCTATATATATATATATATATATATATATATATATATATATATATATATATATATATATATATATATATATATATATATATATATATATATTGTGACGTCCACGGGACTTGAACAGTCCCGCCAACGTAGAATGAGCCGAAACGATGGAGGCGGTTTATTTATTTATAACCCAAACATGGCAGTTCTAATCGCTTTACCGCAAACGGGACGAGGAAGGTGGCACGAGTCGCTTTTCACTGAGTTGATGATGTTTATTTGTTTTTACTATTAACCAGAAATAACAAGACTCGGCAAGAAGAGGGATCCGGGGCGATTCGACGGGATGGTGTGGGATCGGGCGTGGGGAAAAACACAGACAATTCCAATGAATATACAAATCTCAAACCCTCTAAGGCGCCAAGCACACACACACACACACACACACACACACACACACACACACACACACACACACACACACACACAAACACACACACACACACACACACACACACACACACACACACACACACACACACACACACACACACACACACACACACACACACACACACACACACACACACACACACAAACACAAACACAACGTAGCTATTTCTGGTGGTCAGGCTGGACCGTGGTGTGGACGCAACTGTCTCTGGATCGGCGTCGGATGAGCTGGCCTTGCTCTCGTCAGGGGGGCAGGAGAAACCGTGGTGCTGTCGACCTCCTGGTCTTGGCCCAGGTCCGCTCACAGCCGCCAGGGAACCAGTTCTGGCGCCAAGTTGCGAGCAGGAGAGGGAGGCAGGTCCGCCCGCCGTTCGACCCCGTACTCCGAGTCAGCAGAACCCCAGAGCCAACCAAGGTGAGGCACGAGGCTCAGCAAGGCTCCAAGACACGATGAAGAACACGATCGAATCAGCACAACAACAAGGACGCTCTCCGCGCAACAGCCTCCACACCAAAAAAACACGATCGTTTTGTCCAGATCTTCTTCCTCTTCCTTTTCGACCCCGAACAGAACCTTTTTATCCTCCCGTCCTCGTCACTTCCAATCGAGCCGTTTATTGGCCCACCGCCGTCGCCTTCTGCCAATCGTGATCACGGGGCGGAGCCATCCGCAGCACTGTCCTGTGACGTCACGGCCAGTCTCCAGAGAATACCAAAAGAGGTTTACGCAGACACACTTACCCTATCCCGTGTCCCTATCTAATTACGTGACAATTATCATTTCCCCCCTTGAAGAAATGAACATTTACTAGACAACTTATCACCACTGAATTGCTACTTATTACATCGAGATCCTGGTAAACTCGAACAGCATGGCATACCTAATTAAACATCATAATTACCCTTTGAATGCATACCCCCCCCCTCAAACGTAACACTGCCCCCTCCTCTGGTACCGCAGCTCCTGCAAGGTATATCACAGGCGCTACCGTACCAGCCTTAACACTTACTGACTCACACCTAATTAACCTAACGAAATAAAGTAGGAGGGGCAATGGGCAGCGAGTCGCAGCTAACTTACCTATCCTGCTTAATGTACTACCCCCTTATGGCCTTATCCTCGCCTAAACAATCATTCGTTTTTTTATTTTTATTTTATCACATGAGAGCACTGAGCGAAGTTGCACTCCATCTTCTGGATCATCGCTCTTGCCCAGCACTCTTCCAGTGATCTGGGGAGGGGAAACAAAAGGTTCCACAACAACACAACACTTATACTTTACATTCCTACTCTAAGCCTTAACGACACTATTCACAGGATATTTACACTTGACCGCCTCCCCCAGTGGATGCTAATAGACCCAGCGTTACCTGGGGAGCCAATTTTCAAATTTGCTTGCCCCAGAATTATGCGGACATCATGCCCTTGCTGCACATGTCAAGTTGTGCGGGATCGAGTGGGACTCACACATCTTCACAACACTCACACCATGGTCATCATCACATTTCTAGGTCATGGTCCTCATTTTAATCATGCAGGCTGAATCCTGTCATGGCCGTGGGGTGGGTTACCACAAGATGATGGGGGCATCTCAGGTGCAACCATGCCCACAGGTAAGCTTTAGTCCAACCCGGACGTTTCTCCGCCCCGCTCCCTTTGATTCCCTCCCCCCTGGCAGCCATCAGCTCTAATCCCGTACAACACTCTGGAAGGGGTCTCACTGGCTCCTCTGGCCTTCCTGGGTCGCCAAGGTCCTACCCGCCTTGGTCGCCCAACCAGACCCTCTCCCAGTTGCCTCCCAGACACTGTCACCATTAGCCACCAGGTGGTGAATCTCCCTGAAGGGGGGGGTCGCAATTCACGCTCACCATGAGCTTCAGCAATCCCTGTGGACAAGCACATCATCCCCACCCACAAAACCCACATGACTCCCCCACCCCATCGGCCTTACATGTGACACCTGCATTTCTAACACTTCGCCGACCATGACCTTCCCTGTTACCACACCATGTCCAATAAAAATCAATGTGTGCACCATACATTTCACTTCTTAACTTGAAGCAACTCACACAGCACTTCTCACCCGATCCACGCACCAGCCATTGGACAGCCACTTGTGCCCGCTTTGTTACCAATTACCCACTGTCCCGATTGTCACTCTAAAACCCAGCAGAACTTACAAACCCATGCCAATTTTCCCACAATTCATTTTTTTTTCACCAAAGGAGGGCACTTCGCCACAATCTCAGCAGCCGAGCATGGCCCTATATGCTCAGCCCAATCTAGTCTCCCCGACCCCCGACAGTGATCTCCGGACCCGACCTATGAAAGGGCATCTCGGATAGACCTGGCGGTTCAGCAGGAGGATTCATCCTCTGTAATATTTGGGTAATGCCAATTTCTCCCAGCCCCCCTCCCTGATCCTGAATCTCCGCCTGTCGGATCGTCACCGATGGCCTCTTGGGCACCCGACCCGGCCGCCTCCACGAGGTCAGCCTGGCTGCGCACTCAGCCGCTCGGTGAACGGTGGGTGGATCCTGTAACTCCACTAGCGCTCGGACCTCAGGGTCAGGAAGACCAGCTAAAAATTTCTCGAGTGCCAGTCTGTCCCACGCCTCCACTGTAAGGTCCCGATACGTGATCCTGACTGATTGGTAAATGTCCTGTGCCAGCTCCTGCACTGTCTCACCCGGTTTTAATCTGCGGTGCTGGAGCTGGGCCCGCACCAGATCACAGTTTGCCGCGAACCCAAACCGACGGTTCAACGCCTCGCAAATGTGGGAGCTGGTCAACATCCCCTCCGCGATCACGTTTAACACATCTGCGGCTGGTCCCCGCAACGTTGCCACCAAATTCCCTGTACGTTCCCGCTCATTCCACCCGTTTAGTCGGGAAATGCACTCAAATTGCGTCAGAAAAGCTTCAACGCTCCCTGACCCGTCAAAATTTACCAGGGGGATCACTTTTACGGTGGCCCGCTTCTCAATTTCTCCCTTGTCCGAATCCAGCCCAGGGATCAAACACCCTTGTGGCTGCGTATCCAATTTCGGAGCCCACTGTGGCCAAAGATGTTTTGTGGTGAGGGTCTCATGGGTCAATTTTGCCTCCTGTTCCAAACGTTGAATGGACCGATTCACCTCTTCCTGCAGGATCCTCTGGGCCCGCACAACCTCCTCCAAGGCTCCGTCGCGAGTTTGTAGCTGCTCCTCAACCAACCCGGACACTCTACTTACAAAAGACGGCTCTACCAGGCCTTTATCCAAGACTTCATCTTGGCTCATAATTTTATCTTGTTCGTCCAAACGACCCTCCAATCCTTTTACCTCCTCCGCCAAATTCATCCCTTGCTTCCTCAGCTCTCCCCACTCTTCAACTTGCAGCTGCATACGAGCATCCACACAGGCACGATGACGTTCCAGGCTTTCATCCACTTTATCAACCCGAATGTTCGTTGCATCAATTTTATCTACCAATTTTTTCCGTATATTTTCCCCCTCCAATGTAATTTCTACCTTTGTTTCCTCCAATCTATCCTCGAATTTACTTTGTATTTCTCCCAATTTAACATCCACACACTCCTGCATCTCAGTTTTCATTTTCTCCATCTTTTCCCCCAATTCATCCCTCATTAAATCAATCCGTGCACCCAACTGTACCCCCATTACCCCCAATTGATCTGTCATTTCTGCCCTCTGTGTCACGAATTGATTTGCTATTTGTGCTGTCATGTCCCCTATTAAAAACGTTCCAACATTGTCTGGATCGACATCGCGCCGGTTTCCGGTGCTGCCGGCCCCGTTACGGGCAATGAAGCACGGTCCACGCTCGGAATGGGGGAGGTTCCAACCCTACCCCCGTCTCTCCCCTCTTCCCCCGACTCGCTGCCAGACACGTGGCCTTCCTCCTCAAACATCTGCACATCCGCCATGGTGCAGAAGTCCCGTTTGCCGCCAATTAATTTAAATTTGAAAAATCCCGCCAAAATTTTCCCGCGTTCGCGCGCTTTTCTGTAGTAATTTTATATTCCAATTCGTGGCGAGATTTTAATCTTGGTATATTCTCCCGATACCAAATATAATTTAGAGGGGTTCGAACATCCAACACCCTGACACCAATGTGACGTCCACGGGACTTGAACAGTCCCGCCAATGTAGAATGAGCCGAAACGATGGAGGCGGTTTATTTATTTATAACCCAAACATGGCGGTTCTAATCGCTCAACCGCAAACGGGACGAGGAAGGTGGCACGAGTCGCTTTTCACTGAGTTGATGATGTTTATTTGTTTTTACTATTAACCAGAAATAACAAGACTCGGCAAGAAGAGGGATCCGGGGCGATTCGACGGGATGGTGTGGGATCGGGCATGGGGAAAAACACAGACAATTCCAATGATATTACAGATCTCAAACCCTCTAAGGTGCCAAGCACACACACACACACACACACACACACACACACACACACACACACACACACACACACACACACACAAAACGTAGCTATTTCTGGTGGTCAGGCTGGACCGTGGTGTGGACGCAACTGTCCCTGGATCGGCGTCGGACGAGCTGGCCTTGCTCTCGTCAGGGGGCAGGAGAAACCGTGGTGCTGTCGACCTCCTGGTCTTGGCCCAAGTCTGCTCACAGCTGCCAGGGAACCAGTTCTGGCGCCAAGTTGCAAGCAGGAGAGGGAGGCAGGTCCGCCCGCCGTTCGACCCCGTACTCCGAGTCAGCAGAACCCCAGAGCCAACCAAGGTGAGGCACGAGGCTCAGCAAGGCTCCAAGACACGATGAAGAACACGATCGAATCAGCACAACAACAAGGACGCTCTCCGCGCAACAGCCTCCACACCAAAAAAACAGGATCGTTTTGTCCAGATCTTCTTCCTCTTCCTTTTCGACCCCGAACAGAACCTTTTTATCCTCCCATCCTCGTCACTTCCAATCGAGCCGTTTATTGGCCCACCGACGTCGCCTTCTGCCAATCGTGATCACAGGGCGGAGCCATCCGCTGCACTGTCCTGTGACGTCATGGCCAGTCTCCAGAGAATACCAAAAGAGGTTTACGCAGACACACTTACCCTATCCCGTGTCCCTATCTAATTACGTGACAATTATCATTTCCCCCCTTGAAGAAATGAACATTTACTAGACAACTTATCACCACTGAATTGCTACTTATTACATCGAGATCCTGGCAAACTCGAACAGCATGGCATACCTAATTAAACATCCTAATTACCCTTTGAATGCATACCCCCCCCCTCAAACGTAACAATATATATACATACATATACATACGCTAGCGGGGCATGCTTACACATTGTAAGCACTAATGAACCGTGCGGCCCCATTGTCTAAGGTCGCTCACCTGTATTTGTTTTTTCCATTTATTTATTTTCATATATCTTTTTTCGTTTATTTATATTTTCATTTATGGATGCTTTCCGACTGTTCTGTGATTTTTTTTTCCTGGTGTATCGGCTTCGATGTCTGTCGACACACAAAATTACCGTGCTTCCCCATTGTCTCGGGTCCCTCACCTGCATGTTTGTCTTTTTTTTTCCATTCATTTATATTTTCATTTATGGATGTTGTCCGATGATTGTGTAATTTCTTTTCTGGTGTACCAGCTTCAATGTCCATTGGCATGCAAATTTTCATCTTTCTATGTCACCCAGAAGTCAGTGAGTGAGTCAGTCAGTCAGTGGTTAGAAAGAGCTTTATATATTACATATATTATTGTGGATCCGAGGTTCGAGTTTGACCATAAGGGGAAGCTCCCAAACACCCGGTCCTGGGGCCTCTGAGCACAGATAAGTCCGCACACCGGCGGGTTTCTAAGCAAAAACCATCGCCGATTGGTACCACCAATCCTGCAGAGTTCGCACTACTTCACTTGTTCCCATTTCCGGTGGATTGGCAGCATCACCCGGGGGGGGGGGGAGGGAGCGGTTGGGGGGGGGATCTCGTGCCCTCGATACGTACTTGAGTAAACTTACCATTTCAGATGCAACCGAGTGGAGCTGCTGAGTATGCACTGGCTAATAGGAGCAAAATAGTGGGGCAGAACGTCCTGGCTCACCTGTGTGCAGACTATGCTGGACCAATGGAGGAAAAGGCAGAACGAGCTGGGTACATTTATAGGATAAGCAATTTATTATACAAGTCAAATGCAAATATTTACAAAAAGAACAGTGGAAGACACAGCACAGAGCTAACTGATATTGGGAATTTCTCCAATCTTATTTGCATGAACACGACAGGCGCCATCAGACACACACATCCGAGGAAATTAGAGAGCAAAGAAAGATAGAGAAAGAAAGTACGAGGTGTTGACTACCTCTATGGTACCTGGTGTGGCCGACGGGCCCACCTTTCCCAGTCACTTAGGAGGGGGAGGGGGGGAGAAAACTGGGGATGTCGAAGGTGTGTGTGAGGAGGGTGTAAATGAGGTGCAACAAAATGCAGGTGGGGTGCAGAGAAGGAAAAATGAGGAGAGGTGCACGCATGTCTGCTGGGTTGCTCTTTTAGCTCTTGTGCATCCACAACAGATGAGACAGAAGATAAGAGACAGAACGTGTGAGAGGAAAGCTTAATAATGGCATGTGAGGAGGTCTGTAAATGTAAATGCTAACGGTCTATAATCAGTCTGGCGTTCCGCCCGCTCATCGACCCAGCGCTCAGCTCCAACTACTCCACTCCACCTTCCTCTTCGTGCCACTGATGAAGCCAAAACTTTCCCCTCTTCGCCCAGCACCCAGACCTCAGCAACTTCCTCTCTCAACCACTGCTTGCTCAACCACTCTCAACAAATACAGGTGAGCGACCTTAGACAATGGGGACGCACGGTTCGTTATTGCTTACAATGTGTAAGCATGCCCCGCTTGCGTGTGTGTGTGTGTGTGTGTGTGTGTGTGTGTGTGTGTGTGTGTGTGTGTGTGTGTGTGTGTGTGTGTGTGTGTGTGTGTGTGTGTGTGTGTGTGTGTGTGTGTATGTGTGTGTATATATATATATATATATGTATATATATATATATATATGTATATATATATATATATATATATATATATATATATATATATATATATATATTGGGTATACACCTTGGGGTTTCCTTCCCCTTTGTGTACGTCTGTTATTTGTGGTGCCGAACCCAGCTCTTTCTCGAATGACTGCAATCCAAGGTTTGCTCTTCACGAGTATGAATGATCGTACAGGTCAGCTACCAATGAAATGGCTCTTTGTCAGTTGGAGTCTATGACTTCTAAGTGACATTACAGTTACCACATGAACAGCGTAACATTTTTTAAACCTGTATTTCAGATAAACAGACACAAAGTCAAATGAGGAAGTTCACCATCACTTGCAATGTCCAACTCCGATTCCCACGTTGAGTTGTTTCTACAAAGTGTCCCTGTCCTGCCAGCTGAACTCACACATATTCACCTCATCTGCCAGAGCTGTCAAACAATCAAGTCCTGTCACATCATTCTCACTCATTGTCCTTGCAGCATACGTCAGGGATGTCCACCAATCGCCTCTCGTTGCGTTGTTCTCTCTTGTACGCTGGCCCGTTCAGGATGACTGAAGAGCACAAAGGAATTCTTTCCCGATTTTTGTCCTACGCCCCACAACCTTTTTTGTCCCACGCCCCACTTTGATTTTCAAAAAAATTGTATGCCCCACCCTGATTGGAGACACTACAGTATATACTACATATGTATTCAAAAGGCTTTATTAAAACTTTATTGCAAATTTTATTCAATTGCTACTCACTTCAATAGGAGCCCTGCCCTTGACGCTGGCTGCAGATTTGTTTGATTCGAGGAACCAATTTTGTCAGTTTCAGCCTTAAATCACCTCGTTTCATGATTTCCAGTCGATTTTGCTGAGCTTGCAGCAAATCGGTAACAACACTAAATCCACATTCGACGAAATAAGATGATGGAAAATTTATCAATACTTCCCTTGCCAAAGTAGTTGAATTTGGGTATTTCTTTTCGCTCTCCTCAGACAGCCACATCACGGTTCCTTTGATCTTGAAAAGAGTTTTGAATCCTCATGCCCCACCAAAATATTGCCACGCCCCACCAGCAGGGCGTGCACCCCACCTTGAGAAACACTGCTCTAGACAAAGCCATGACTAATTGAAATATTAGGGTGCGAAAGCAAATGTTGGTGTATTAGCTACTCCTTTAGAGTTTCATTATTTGGAACTGATTTACGGCCTTGAGTAGCTTGGAACCATGATTGTTTCATTAGCCTCTCCTCAGTATTTGTGGATGGAGACTTACATGGAACTGTGGAGGAAATCCATCTTTTTCCTTGTTTATACCTTTGCTTGTCTGATTTCCATTGCATCCCCATGGTTGTCTATCACCATGTTTACTGCCTGGTATGAGCCTATAGATTTATTTGTGTCACTTTAATTAGATCTCACCATCGTCTATGACCGCCTGTGTAAACACAATATCTAATCAAAAAGCCATCTCCGTACTTTTCTTAAAAGATATATATCTGCTTTTCCTTGTGCTGTCTCTCTCTCTCTCTCTCTCTCTCTCTCTCTCTCTCTCTCTCTCTCTCTCTCTCTCTCTCTCTCTCTCTCTCTCTCTCTCTCTCTCTCGCTCTCGCTCTCGCTCTCGCTCTCGCTCTCTGTCTCTGTCTCTGTCTCTGTCTCTGTCTCTGTCTCTGTCTCTGTCTCTGTCTCTGTCTCTGTCTCTGTCTCTGTCTCTGTCTCTGTCTCTGTCTCTGTCTCTGTCTCTGTCTCTGTCTCTGTCTCTGTCTCTGTCTCTGTCTCTGTCTCTCACACTCACACTCACACTCACTCTCACTCTCACTCTCACTCTCACTCTCACTCTCACTCTCACTCTCACTCTCACTCTCACTCTCACTCTCACTCTCACTCTCTCTCTCTCTCTCTCTCTCTCTCTCTCTCTCTCTCTCTCTCTCTCTCTCTCTCTCTCTCTCTCTCTCTCTCTCTCTCTCTCTCTCTCTCTCTCTCTCTCTCTCTCTCTCTCTCTCTCTCTCTCTCTCTCTCTCTCTCTCTCTCTCTCTCTCTCTCTCTCTCTCTCTCTCTCTCTCTCTCTCTCTCTCTCTCTCTCTCTCTCTCTCTCACACACACACACACACACACACACACACACACACACACACACACACACACACACACACACACACACACACACACACACACACACACACACACACACACCTCCCCCCACCCCCTCTCCAACTCTTTCATATCTAGCTCTCTTCTCGTTCTACTTTAATTTTTTCCTTCGCCACCAAAAGTGAAGGAGGTTATGTTTTCACCCCTCTCTATCTGTGTCTGTCTGTCTGTTTGTATGCAGGATATCTCAAAAAGTTGTGGACGGATCTGAATGAAACTTGGTGGACAGGTTGGGTGTGTGACAAGGAAGAATTGATTAGATTTTGTTGAAGATCCGGATCCGACTACGATAATTTTTTATGTGATTCTTCACCATTGAGAGATCGGGCGACAATATAATATAGCACGATATCTCAAAAAGTTGTGGACGAATTCGAACGAAACTTGGTGGACAGGTTGTGTGTGTTGCAAGGAAGAATTGCTTCGATTTTGGTGAAGATCTGAATCCGGATCTGGATACGAGAATTATTTAATTTGTAAAGTGATTGTTCACCATTAAGAGATAGGGCCAAAAACGATATAGTACTGTATAGCATGATATTTCAAAAATGCATTGGGTCCGATATTTTGTCGTGAATCAGGCATTACGTGGCGGAGCAATGCGCTCTACCGAGTGCTCTTCTAGTTGCTTTTGTTTCTTCTTTGCTTGTAAACATTTTTGTCGTCTTAGTATCCTTTCACTCAAAGTACATTTCAGTGTGAAGGAATTCTTTTCAGATGGTGATATTAACTGGGTTGTAAGAACTGATAATGTATGGTAATGACTATATGTGCACACGTTTTTTTTTTTTTTTAATGAATGAACTATTAACTTTATTCACGGATTAACATTCTTTGACTCGATGCACTCGGATTGGCCAGCCACTGCTGTTCAATAATCTATACAATTGTTCAATGCAAAGTTTTGCACAAAAATTCTGTGCATACATGTGTACGAAATGTGAAGCACAACTGTGCAATGTTACTGTTTTATTTATAAGTGTTTGGTTCTGTTTTGTGCAATGACATGCACTCCATGAACATTTGCTCACCAGGAATGATGAACCATCCCCCAATCCCTGTGGAAGAATTGGATGATCACGTGGAAAGGCTGCTTGCTAATGATGGGTTGCGTTTTTCACAGGAATATGAGGTTTGTACAAAAAGGATAATTTCGTGGGAGGGAGGGTGGGGAGGTTGAGAGGTGAAAGGTGTAGTTGAGGTATACGGTAGTTGGTTCAGGGTTATGCTAATTTAGAACCAGAGAATGGTGTTTGCTTTGTATTTATACACATACATTGATTTGTTTATTTTGACATGTGAATGGGATTTGAAAATCTAATTTGGTTACTTAGGGAGTACAAAATGAACCTTCAGAAAACAAGTTGGATCTCTGATATGCCAAAAAGAAAAATCGATTTTGAGTCAACTGGACCTGCACGTGATGGCAGAATAAAAATGGAATTGCAGATTTTATTGCAAGAGTTATGGGTTTCGAGTTGATTGTGGATAACTTGTTCAACAATGAAGAAAGTATCGAACATTGATAAAAAGCAAATATAAAATAGAAGGCCTTCAACATTATTGGAATATCGCACGATAAAGCTGACTCTATGAGTCTATCACTTTGCCATCACAGACAGGTCGGTGGTCTCTCTATTTTCTACCACCTCCTTTTTAGTCTTGCACCCTCTGCTCTCTCTCCATGCTTTTCCCCCCTTAAGTTTCTGCAGGGCACACACAGTCCACCATCAACCCTCTTCTGGTGAAACTTCCAAAATCTAGAATTATTGATAAAGCTCCACTTATTTGTTCCTCCTGTTTTTCCAACCTGTTGAATCAACTTCCACATCCTCTTCAACCTCATTCTTCTCTTCAGGTCTTCAAGACAGCTGTTCATCACCATCTCAAATCATCCCCCATCTAAAACTATGATATTTTCTGCCGCCATTAATCACCCCCCCCACCCCCCACTCCCAATCCACCTGCCGCTCAACCGCAAGCCCACCTCCTTCCAAATTTCCAGTTTTTCCCTCCTAAGAGGTTGCTTCCTTATCATCTTGTCCACCCTATGTGTCCCTCCCTATGCCTCATTCCTCCCCACACCCCTTGTTTGTCCAAGTCTCCCTCTATTTTGTCCTTCCACCCTGCTGTTGGTGTTTCCTCCCCACTCTCTTTACTGTTCCTTTTGTTCTGTTGCCTCCTGATCCGTTCGCTGCTCTCGCTCTTCCGCGAGATTTTACCTGGTAAACAAAAAATATCGGATTCTTTAGATTTAGAATGGATTTGTATTCATGTCTAAAGGAGCAATGTAATCATTACATATAATACTAATCAGGCCTTGTCTTTATTATTGTGGGATTTTCTGGTGACTGCTATCCCAAAGCATGCCCACAATTGATCCATTTCGATGCTTGAAATGTTTATTGGAAAGAAGAGGGATGTTTGTGTTTGAAGTTGCAAGATTTGATTTTATTCTTTTTCTTTTTTTTTTTTACATTGTCTATGGCTCGTGTTATAATTTGTATATATATGTTTACAAGGACATTATGACACATTGGGCACCATTACATCAATCGCAAGGTCCCTAGAAAACAGTATATGGGATTTTTAAATGTGATCCCAGCAAAAAGAGCTTCAACGTGTTTGGATGCAAATTTGAGAAAGGACAAAGTACTTGAAATCATTCTTGCAGAAACTTTTTCAAACTTATTTTGACAACTTAAAAGCTATTTTACACATAATTGTGTTAGTAGAAGGGTTGTCAATGTAAGAACTGTGTAAAAAGTTCAAAACGAAAAAAAAAAGCTAAGTTGCTGGAGCGAGCGGAAATAGAAGGGTAGGTAGGTAGTTGAATCTCTTTGGCATGTAAGAACATACTAATGTTATTTTGTAGTCTATTTACCTGTTATTACCTTCACATTCTGCGAAAGGTTATGTTTTGGTCGGCGTGTATTTATTTATTTATTTATTTATTTATTTGTAATCTTGTGATTCGTATAACTCAAGAAGTATTAAACCGAATTGCATGAAATTTGGTGGGATGATTGGTTATTAGCCAGGAAGCATTCAATTAGATTTTGGGATCGTTCGGGTCAAAGGTCAAGGTCACGAAAAGGTCAAAATCGTCTTTTTACGATAACACGGTCAATTTTTATTCAATTTGCATGCAACTAACGCCAAAATGTTCAGAATTCAATGCATCATCTTGTGATATGCAACATGACACAATGACGCCCATACTCTTGTTACCGTTAGGGGTCAAAGGTCAGGGGGGTCACAACCTTGAAAACGAGATTACCTTCTCTTGTTGAAACGTTGTATTCACCGAGCTTGCGAGTGAAGACTCGCCAAAACAACGTGAGTTGATTGTTGTTTAGTCCGTAGCCCCCGAAAGTCGGGGGGGGGGTCATGACATTATAGATATGTGGTTTGTGTCATAAGACCATTCATATGAAACCAGTTCCCCACACTCATACCAAGAACAAAAAAAGTAGTGGCGGCGAAGGTATGCACTCTATGAGTGCCCGTTATAGTTACGTCTGCTTTTGCATCAAAAATAAAATTTCGTGCCGATACAAATATAATCCCAGTCTTGCTCGATTTAAGGCACATTCCTGCTCATTTGCACACTTTTTTCACAAAAGATATTCTTCATGTATTTGTGCTTTCTCCTCCTTGTCATGCATCTTTGGCTCTCTTTTCTCCAGATCATTTGTCTGCTTTTTCTTTGCTAGGTAAAGCTGAATTAGGCAGGATCTTAATATGGGGAGGGAACACCGATTAACTGAGCCAAAAGTCCTATTTTTAATCAATTCACCAGATATTTTCTCTTCTCCACCACCTCTCATCCCTCCCCCCTCCCTCCCTCCCTCCCCCCCCCCACCCACATTTGCTTGCAACAAGTTAAAAAGCAAGGCTCTGAGCCGTTACAAATGGACTTTGATTAAATGAGTTTGGTAATTATGGTGTGATGAGTGGGATTTTAATTAGTTATTAAATTCAGGTGACACCTGAGGATTTGGAAACAGGTGTCGTTTTGATGTTTCAAAAGTGAGGTTTTGCATTCAGAGCAATAAATGATGAGGTCGCAGCCAGTTTAAATAATGATAAGGTGGAACGATTAGTTGGTAGATTTGGCTTCGCGTGGAATTGCATTAAGTGCTGTTTATCAAAGCAATCAGTAGTACCTTTCAACCGAAAGTTCTTCAGCCTTGGGCAGGTCATTCTTCTTAAACACAGTATGGCTCATGGTGTTATGTTTCCCACAGTCTATCGACCCAGGGCAGCAGTTCACGTGGGAGCACTCCAATATGGACGTCAACAAGGCCAAGAACCGCTATGCCAATGTCGTCGCATATGACCACTCACGCGTTCCCCTGTCCATTATTGAAGGTAGATTGCACAGGTACATTCAGTGCCCTATAGATCTCCAAGAAAAGCTTCACAGATACTGTTAAAAGCAATTCTTCTTTGATTTGTAATATATATGGAATGGGATCTACATCTCAGAAAAGTATACTACCTGTGCAAAACATGTTATAATCCATTCTTTTTTTTAAATAATAAACCCATTTGTTTTAGGGGTTTTTTCAATACATACAGTATGTCTGAGCTCATGGAGGAACTAAATGATAAAGTGCATCATCGTTACAGAAGGAGGAATATCACAAAAATGAATTGTGGAATTATGGTTATAATCTGCATTAAGAAGGGGAAAAGGTTAAGATGTGTTTGACTTTGATTGATATGTTGTAGTTGATACAGAAAAGGAACTTGGGCACAGGAGGAGGCCATTTGGTCCATCATGCCTGCACTGCACCTACCCCAGAAACCATCACCCATCCACTCACAAGCTACCTACAAGTCTTGCCAATTTACCCATACTCCTCCATCTCCAATGCATCTAATTACCGATGCAATTCCAATTTCAACCTATCTATCCCCTCTACTGTCACTACATTTCCAGGGAGACCATTCCATGCATTAACTACTCTTTGACTGAAAGACACCTGCCTGAATACTGTCATAACTCTAATCTTCTTTACCCAAGCACTGTCCACTTTGTTCAAAAAAAAAAACTCCACTGCATCGGTCTTGTCCACACACTTAATTTCTTAAATATCTCTATCAGATCCCCTCGTATTTGTAGTAGCAAGCTGACTCGGCAGCTCCAACTCTGTGACAGGACTCAGTTCAGGCGCTTTCTTGTCCCTTGAAGGTTGTTTGACCAATTCTTCTTCTTGCGTATGACAAATAATACAGTGCACAGATTTAAGTTTAAGTCCGATAGCCTAGCGCAGCACTGCATGTTGTTCAGTGGAGTGCCCTAAATCCTTCATCAAATTTTCAAAGGTGAAATTCATTCACAATGTGATGAATAATCTGATCTTGATGACCACAGTCACATGCTGGGATGTCTTTGAAATTCCATTTATGGAGGTGGTGTGATGTCCTTACATGGAGAGTACCATTGAGTGTAAACCTCTGTTGCTGGGAGAGGTTGAAACCTGGAGGCTCTTCTGTCAGATCACTCACCAGGTCATTGTTAGCAATGTTGTTGTCTGTCCAGAGATTGTGCCACTTGTCCTTTGTGTCCAAACCTGAATCATTAAAAACATTTGCAGAGCCCCAGAAAGGTTTGCGTGACTTGACTCTTGAGTCACATATTTGGTCGATTCTGTGGGTTTTCATGGATTGCAAGCTCAAGGTTGGCTTTGATGCGATCAAACTTTCTCAGCATCTTTGCCTTCTGGGACACACTAGGGGTTGGGAAGTGATACAGGACTGGGAGCCACTACACGCGTGTTGATTTCAATGTACCGCTGATTATCCACATCAGTATTTTTGGGACAACGTCCAAGTGTTTTGTGTGTCTGGTCTCTACCCAAACAGGAGAACAGTATTCTGCTGCAGAGTACACAAGAGCAAGGCTGGCAGTGTGAAGAGTGCACTCAGTTGATACCCAGCTGGTGCCTGGTAGTTTCCAGATGATATTTACCCCTGGTGTTGATCTTTTCTGTGACCTCTTTTAGGTGTTCGCGGAACTCGAGGCTGCGATCAAGGGTGACTCCAATGTACTTAGGGAACAGTTGGTTCTTGATTGCTTTGCCACAAAAGGAAACCTGGAGTTTGCTGTGAGCCAGTCGGTTGCTGAGATGGACAGCGATAACTGTAGTCTTCGTTTGGTTTGGGTGGAGGTGCCAGTAGATGAAGTATTGCTCTGTTACCTTTAAATCCTGGGTCAGAGTGCTGTTGATTTGTTCATGGTTGATTGCTTGGGTAGCAAGGGAAAGATCATTTGCATGGGAAAACTTTCTGGAGGTGGTTCAGGAATGTTGTACATCTGTTGAAGAGGATTGGAGCTGAAACAAACCCTTGTGGAAGACCATCATTCAGAGTCCTTATGGAGCTTGTTTAGTTACCAAGTGAAACTCTATATCTTCGATTGCTAAGCAGAGAAGAAAGGACATTCATTGTGACTTGGTACTGGAAAAACCTAGCACCTTTCAGCAGAAGACCCATGTCACCATAGCATATCATGCGCGAATGAAAGGTCAATGCAACAGCTGTCTTGAGTGTGCATTGGTAGCCAGCCTCAATGTGGGGGGTAAGTGCAAGTAATTGGGCAACACAGCTCTGACCAGGTCTGAAGCAAGCTTGTTTGGGAAGGTTGGGCTCTACCAGAGGAGATAGCCTGGCCATAAGGACATGCTCAAACAACTTGTTTGTCGTACATAGCAGAGACATGGGTCGATAGCTGTATGTGTTACCAGCAGGTTTCCCTGACTTAAGGATGGCAATGACTTTAGTCTCTCTCCAGGTTGATGGTATTGGCTTCAGTTGCATGGATGTTCGTGAAAAGAGAAGCCAACCAATCAGTTCTCACGTTCTGAAAGGATTCAGAATAGATGCCATCAATTACTGCTGCTTTCCTTTGCTTTGGTGGAGGATAGGCCAGGGTCAATGGCATCCCTAGTATAGGAGGAAGAAAGCAGGGATCGAGAAGATGATGAAATGGCCTTGGAGAGTTCCTTATGGACTTCACGGCAAGCCTTCTTTGTTGAGGCCACTTTAGACTTGAAGAGCGGCCTCGAAGCAATAACATTAGCCGATACTTTGGGAGGTTGATGTTGGGCAGGTGAGGCAGCTCCACATAAACCTCCCAAAGTATCTGCTCATATTGTTGCTTCCCGGTTGCTCCTAAACTCTAAGGTTTGACCAACGATGCTACCTTATTTGTCACTCTGCAACCATGATTGGCCTTCGTGGCCTTTATGATGTCGAACAGATCCGATTCATCTATTAAATGGTCAAAACGGTTCATGGACAGTGCAGCCGAAGCCCTCGTGCATTTTTCCTGGTGTGATCCTCCCTCTAGTGCTGAATTGTGCACTAGTGCCGTGCATTTGACTAACACAGGTTTTATATGGTGCGATGCAAGATGGTGGCCAACCACTCCGAAGCACTATTGCCTGGTTTCATGTGGGACATGCCGGCCATGCTCCTCCCACACATGGCAGACCATAACGTGGGAAGTGACATAGCTCTGTGCTCTGATGCATGAAATCCACATGCCAGCGCATGGACCAAGACAGCTTCCACTTCTCCGCCGCCATGTCCTGCAGCTCGGTCACGGTGTAAGGTTGCACAACATGTTCCACTGCAATGTTCCTGAGGCCCAACTCTCAATCCCACACTCAGGCCTGCTCTTAGTGCTCAACAACAAGCATGTATGAACTCCTCACCTCCATCTTTCTTTGAGGAAACAAAAATTAGTTACTGTTTGAATCATAGGGTCAAGGTAGTCACTGCGTTTAATTTGTGAGTATTGGAGCATCCGACTTGATAATGGAAGGGCATGATGGCCATGGGGGACATTTTCTTGACTGAGCAATAAGTTATGCACAACTGGTGTGAGTCAACAAACGCATCGGACAATGCTGATGATCACCTGTAGGTATTTTGTAGCCACATTGTTCCTCAACCTGGGCTCCTGTAGCCATAAGATTGATTTGGCAGCTCAATCTGAATGGGAATTAATTGTTTGTGTTTGGCAATTAATTCTGATTTTGAATTGGTCAGAATTTTTGCAGGATAAATAATTTTATTTTGATTTTTCCTCTTCGGTGAGGGAGATTTCACGAAGTACTGTCTTCAAAATCACAACAGCTTGGGTTCCAGTTTAGTATCCTCACCATGAGACCACCATGAGGTAGGTGACTTATCAATGAAAGAGACAAGCCAGCTTGTGTCACGATATATCAGGAGATATATGCCTCAAGATAATCTCCTTTTGTTGTACAAATAAATATGGCAGTGGTACACAATGTCCTTTTGCCAAGGAGCAGTACTATCACTGCAAATAAACATGTTTTTTTTTATCCTGGCCTACAAGTCTCCAGATATCATCATTTGATCATGTGCTCCAAGAAACATAGCTGACAAATGTCCATCACATCTTCCTTAATCTGCTTTGAACGAATGTGAGGTTGTGTGTATATTAATACAGTATTACAGGAAAAAAAATTGCGCACTTTTTTTGATGAAATATCTCAACATGGAAAAGGCCATAACTGGAAGTGCCTGCTGTCCATATAACATACTTATACTTGTAAAGAAAATTGTTAATCTGTGAACACAGCACACATACAGTGCCTTCAGAAATTATTCACACCTTTCGACTTTTGTTACATTTTGTTGTTACAGCCTTAACTTAAAATGGATTAAAAACATTTTTAATGTCACCGATCGACACAAAATACCCCACAATGACAAAGTGAAAACGTGTTTTTCGAAATTTTTACGAATAAATTAAAAATGGAAAGCTGAAATATCTTGCATCAATAAGTATTCAATCCCCCTGAGTCAATACTTTGTAGATGCCTTTGGCAGCGATTACAGCTTCGAGTCTTCTTGGGTATGTATGTATCAGCTTTGCACATCTGGATTTGGGGATTTTCTCCCATTCTTCCTTGCAGATTTGCTCAAGCTCTGCCAAGTTGGATGGGGGGCGTTGGTGAACAGCGATGTTGAAGTCTTTCGTCAGATTCTTAATGGGATTCAAGTCTGCACTTTGGCTGGGCCACTCAAGGGCTTTCATGTTCTTGGTCTGAAGCCATTCCCTTGTTGCTTTGGCTGTATACTTTGGCTCATTGTCCTTTTGGAAAGGAAATCTTCACCACAGTCAAAGATCGTTTGTGCTCTGAAGCAGGTTCTCCTCAATGATTTGCCTGTATTTGGCTCCATTCATTGTTCCCCCAATCCTTACAAGTTTCCCAGTCCCTGCCACTGAAAAGCATCCTCATAGCACCATGCTTCATGGGAGGGATGGTGTTTGATGGGTGATGAGCTGTGCTCGGTTTCCACCAGACATAGCTCTTTGCATTCAGGCCAAAGAGTTCAATTTTCATCTCACCAAACCACAGAATCTTATACCTCAAGCTCTCAGTCTTTCACGTGCACTTTTTGTGAACTCCAGACGTCCTGTCATGTTCTTTTTTCTCAGGAGTGGCTTCTGTCTGGCTACTCTCCCATTAAGCCTAGATTTGTGAAGTGCTGCAGAGATTATTGTCCTTCTGGATGGTTCTCCCATCTCAGCCAAGGAACTCTGGATTTCTGTCAGAGTGTTCATTGGGTTCTTGGTCACCTACCTGACCAAGGCCCTTCTTGTTCAGTTGCTCAGTTTGGTCGGACGTCCAGCTCTAAAAAGGAGTCTGGGTAGTTCCACGTTCTTTCCATTTCGGAAGGATGGAGCTCAATGTGCTCTTGGGAACTTTCACCACTCTAGAAATTGTTTTATACCCTTCCCCAGATCTATGCCTCCTCAAAATTCTATCTCGGAGTTCTACGGATAGTTCCTTGGATTTCATGGTGGAGTTTCTGCTCTTACATGCACTGTCAACTGTGGAACCTTGTATAGAAAGGTGTGTTTCTTTCAAAATCATGTCCAATCAATTAAATTGGCCACAGGTTGACTCCAATCAACTTGTAGAGACATCTCAAGGGTGATCAAAGGAAATTGGATGCACCTGAACTCAATTTGGAGTGTCATCGCAAAGCGGTTGAATACTTATTGACACAAAACATTTCATCTTTTCATTTTTACGTTATTTATAAAAAAAAAATCCCAAAACATGTTTTCACTTTGTCATTGTGGGGTATTTTGTGCAGCTCGCTGACAATTTCCTTTTTAATTTTATCCATTTTAAATTTCAGGCTGCAACAACAAAATGTGACAAAAGTTAATGGTGTGAATACTTTCTGAAATCATTGTATATATCTATTGGTACAAAACTTTTGAAACTGCAATCATTTATATGTATTACCTTACAAATTCTTCACAGTCTCCGATATAGGAGAAATGTTTCAAAGTTTGAATATACATAGAAAGTTGTAGTTTGAGTTCATCATAATGTATCGACAATTGTGCAAGTGATTTGTCAACTATAAAGAATCTTGAGGATACGAACTCGCCATGATTTTAATTTTTTTCACTGATGGAAAGGCATTTTTAAAGGAGCTCTGCAAGCAACTTGCTCCTCTGGTTTGCCTATCTCAGGAGGATATTACTCCGATATGATCAAAGTCCTGATGTGCCTTGTTCCATTTTTTGCAGGAGTCCCGAGCAGCGATTACATCAATGCCAACTACATGGACGGCTATCGTCGACAGAATGCATACATTGCAACGCAAGGCCCAATGCCTGAAACATTTGCAGATTTTTGGCGCATGGTCTGGGAGCAGAGAAGTGCCACAATTGTTACGATGACCCGACTTGAAGAGAGAGGGCGGGTCAGAATGGGATGTGGGAGGGATTGAGTGCTTCATTACTGCATATACATTAATGCACATTTGTCAACATATGACATACTGTAAGGCTCATATTCTTATTTGTGATGGGCCTTTTCTGTTTCTCTTGACGTGCTACTCCTGATGTGGTGGGGTTCCAACTTGGTTTGTTGAGCAGTGAAGATGCTGTAATTTCATGTACTCGTGGGCCCATTTGGCCATGGGACCAAATTTTTGTTTGTCTTCATGGCCTTGTCACATACCTGCCTGCTGTATTGCTTGAGCATGAGCTTGCCTTTCACCAAGCCCAGATGTGCTTGGGCCAAGGTGGGATGGGGTGGTGGAAGCTGGAATTATATGTTCGTTATTATAATTGCCAAATAATACGACTTATTATTCTTGTTAATATAATTAAGATTAATTAATACAGGGTTTGCTACAATGCTATCGTTATTTTTTGTTATTTGTTTTGTAATTAGAATGTCATGCCGTGAAAGGACCTGTTAAGGGTCAGGTCAGGTCAGATATGGGAGCATGCGCCAGAGCACCATGTCACTGTGTCCACTTTCTGCCGGTACTCCAGGGGCCTCCGTATGGCCATCCCCCAGACAGATCCTGGCCCATCCCCATCTTCTTGAGATGCTGATCAACCTGCTGCAACCACGAGGTATGTGGTTGGCCCATTGGCCTCCTCCACTCATGAGGCTCCCTCGCTGAGAGAATCTGGTGAGCAAGATCAGCATCAGGCAAGTGAGACACATGTTCATACAGCCACAGCTGATGTTCACGGACTATGCAGGTAACAAATCTCATTTCAGTCTCTCTCAGCAACCGCTCGTTGGACTGAAAGTCCAACCAGTGATAGCCAATGATTCTCCGAAGAAACCTGGTACCAAAGTAATTAAGTCTCCATCTCAGATCCCTGGTCAAAGTCCAAGTCTCACATCCATATAGCAAGACTGGAAGCACCAAGGACCTGAAGACAGACTTTCGTCCTCCCACACAGGTACTGGCAGCGTCACACCCCCATGATCCAGTGAATCCATGACTCCCCAGGCCTGACCCAGACATCTCTTGACCTCTGACTCACAGCCAGCAGAAACATGAATATCACTGCCAAGGTAAGTGAATCTCTCCACGACTTCAACATCCTCACCACAAACAGGCACAGCCAATGCAGCAGCATCCAAGATGTCATTGAAAGCTTGGATCTTAGTTTTGACCGAGGAAACCCGTAATCCCAGTGGCTCTGACTCCTCATTCAGCACCTCGAGGGCCCCCAAAAGGATATCTCGTGTCTCCACAAAGATGACTGCATCATCTGTGAAATCAAGGTCAGAGATCTTGACATTCCCAAACGATGCACCGCAGCTTGATCTCTCCGACATCCTCTCCAGATCCAGTCCATGCAAGTGCTGAAAAGTGTGGGGGCCAGTACACACCCCTGATGAACTCCAGCAACAACTGGAAATACGTCAGAGATGGTATCAACACATCTTACAGCACTCTCAATACCAGAGTATAGTTCGGACATCAGATCGATCAGTTTTGGTGGTACCCCACGAAGACCAAGAATCCTCCAGAGGGCATCTCGTTTCACTGAATCAAACGCTTTGCAGAGATCCACATAGGCTGCAAGCAGCCCCTGCCAAAACTCAGCTGTGTTCGGTGAGGACTCGAAGAGCAAGGATACGGTCAATCATTGACCTCTTTGGTGTAAAGCCTGACTGCTCTGGACGCTGGTGCTCAAGCAGATGGTGGCGAACCCTCTCAAGAATAATCATAGCAAAGACCTTGCCCGGCACTGAGAGCAGTGTCACCCCTCAGTCGTTGTTGCAGTCTTGGCGAACACCCTTCCCTTTCCAGAGAGGGACAACAAGGCCCCTCTTCCAGTCAGTTTGGATGATGCCTGTGTTCCAGGCAGAGCACAAAAATGCATGCAACGACACGAGTGCAGCATTTCCACCAGCCTTGAGAAGTTCAGCGTGGATGCCACAGATCCCACGAGCTTTACCCCATTTCAAATGGTTCACCTCAGCCTGTGTTTCCACAAATGAAGGTGGACCACAGTTGATTTGAGAGTCAGCAATAGGGATTGCAACACCCCTGACATCCAACTGGACAGCTGGTTGATCAGCCTGGTACAGGCTCTCAAAGTAACCGGCCCAGCGGGCCTTCACTTCAGACTCCTCTGTCGAGAGCCCATCACCCTTCTGCTCTAACTGCATTACACCGAGGGACAATGCACAAATTCCCCTGGAAGCAGGATCAGAATCACTTGACCACAGGTGATGTTCTACCCCCTCACACATTCCTCGCACATGGACCTACTTGTCCACTCTTCGTGCAAGTAAAGTTTTTCGCCTCAGCTCCCTGAACAGCTCAGCTCTTCCATTCAGCCTGGCCCTGCAACTCTGGGCAATGGTATCCAGTGTCCCTTGAGACACAAAATTCTTCTTTGCCCTCCAGTGAGTTCCAAGACATCTTCTGGCAACATCAAGGATGCTGATCATGAAGGCACTCCACAACTCTGCAGGATCCCCAAAAGCACCCAGACCCCCCAACTCTCTCCTCAGCCTGTTCGCAAACTCCTCAGCTACCCTCTCATCCTTGAGCTTGCCAACATCCTGCCTCGGCTGGGATGGTACCATTCTCCTGGATTAAAGCTGAAACTTAAGAGTTGCTGCAGCAAGCTGGTGATCAGTATTGAGGAACTGAGCACTCCGGTAGACCCTGCAGTTCTGGATAATCCTCCAGTGACCATCAATGAGCACATGGTCAACTCCTTTGCCACACCACCAGCGTTGGAAGTCCAGCGATGAGCTTGTGGGTGCTGAAACCATGAACCAGCCACCCGAAGTCCATGACTTCTTGCAAAGTCAAGGAACTTAATGTGATTCTGGTTCACAGTTCCAGACCCATGGGGAACAACACACGTCTCCACCATCCCTATCAGTTCCAGTCAATGCATTGAAATCCCCCAAGACGAGAAGAGTATCTTGCCTGGGGCACTGATCAACCACAGACTCAAGCGTGGCATAGAATGCTTCCTTCACAGTGAGATCACTCGCCTCAGTCGGAGCATAAACAGAGACCAGGGAAATGACACCCAATGACCAGGGAAATGACACCCAATGACCAGGGAAATGACACCCAATGACCAGGGAAACGAATCCTTCATCTCATAACATGCTCGTTGACCGTTCTCAGTTCAAGTTTCATTGAGTCAGTTTATTGGACACAGATACAGCAACTCTTTGGGCATGGTAACCATCAGAGCGACCAGACCAATTGCAGGTGAAACCACCCACCATGATCTCACCACAATCTGGTCTCCAAACCTCAGAGAGTGCTGCAATACCGAAGTCCAAACGCTTGAGCTCAGATGATAACAGAGACAGGTGATCATCCTCTCTTCAGGATAGGACATTCCAGGCACCCAACTGGAGGGACTGC
>NC_140966.1:27037655-27052655 GCF_056783735.1 Eptatretus burgeri | reverse complement strand
GCGAAATAAATAGTGCGATTGGTTCTTGGCAAAGATGCAGTTCACAAACTCAGCTTTGTCTCCCTTTCAAACAACACCATGCAATGCAGAATTAGTGACATTTAATGTGACCTGAAAAACCAGATTGTGGAGGAAATCAAAGCATCCCCTCTCTTTGCTCTGCAAATCAATGAGTCGACGGATGTGTCATTTTGTTCAAAGTTGCTGGATTTTCTTTTTTGTCTCTACCTATTCAAAGATGATGTCCTTTTTTGACAGAGCTTTGAAATGACAACCAAAGCTAATGATGTAATGGATGCTGTTTCTTCCTTTCTCAGTAGTAATGAGCTGAGTTGGATAAACCTTTTGGGAATCACAAATGATTGAACCCCACCAATGTTTGGGTCAAGATCTTGTTTCCAAACCATGGCCAAATCTAGAGCTCCAAATGCAGTAGGTATCTACTCTGTTATTCATCGAGAAGCTCTGGCTTCTAAATCACTGCCTTCTGGATTGAATGTGTTTTTCAAGAGCATTGCCAAAGTCGTGAACTACTTTGTGAAGACTTCTTCGTTGAATACTCGACTTTTCAAACAGATTTATAATGTTATGGATTCAAAGCCCAACAACTTGATCTTTTTTCTTTCAGTCAAATGTTTATTTTCTGGCATATTCTTCGATCGGTTCTTCACCCCTCGGAGGGAAGTCAGGATGTTTCTTTCAGTACAAGGAAAACGTGAATTAACTAGCAACATTTAGCACCAATAACTTGGAAATCCACCTCGCCTCCATTATTGTCGATGTATTGGAGATCCTCAATCAGTTGAATATGAAGCTGCAAGGAAAGATTTCCAACATGTTGGCCCACACAGACTTCATTCGTGCCTTTCTTGGAAAGTGGCAGCTGTACAGAAAGAGACTGGTCCAGGGAAATATCATGTTTCCCTGCTTGAAAGAAGTCGCCAATGATGAACTCCCCGACGTTGTATCCAAAGAGAATGCAGACCACCTTGTCCAGCTCAAAGACAAGTTCAAAAGATATTTCACAAACTTACACCCAAAAAATAATGGGTTGATGAGTAACCCCTTTGTGTGACATTGATGATACCACAGAATACATACAAGAGGAGTTCCTGGAACTCATCAACGATGATGTGTTCCAATCAAAATCATTGAAAGAGTTCTGGTGTTCAATAATGTAATCTTTCCCGAAAACTAGTGACATTGCGATGCGTATCCTTTTGCCATTTTCTTCCAAATACCTTTGCAAAAGTGTTTTTTTCAGCCTTGCTTGCAATGAAAACCAAATCGAGGAACAAATCGTTTGTGGAAGATGACCTGCGATGTGCTTTGGCAGTCAAGGAGCCACAATTTCATGAGATGGTTAAGATGTTCAAAAATCACCTTGTCATTGAGCAATTTTTTTTTTTTTTGATATTGATTGATTTGTACACACAAAATAGCTTTCAAATTGCAAGCTATCTGCTTATCCATGTTTTACTTCAAATACTCATGACTGGCTAATACCCTGTTTACTGTTTGGGTATAACCAACAGCAGTTCACTTCATACAGGTGGGTTTAATGACAATAAAGTTTTCAGCTTGATTCGTGAATACTTGATTATTTGTGAATAATTATTTGATTTTAATAATTATATTTTGATGATTATAATAAAAGTAAATGAATCAAAGTCTATGTTGCATCAGCACGCATGTTCAAAGCACAACCGCTTGGCAAATTGTTCATCGACAGCGTTATGCCAAAACAGGAAGAGGTTCCACAGGTGTACAGCATGATCAAAAAGTGGGAATCATGACAAGAAGGTTGGAAACCACTGGTTTCGAAGATGGCTTTGAGGAAGCCAATAAAATGTCCATAATTAAACTAGAATGGCACTCAGTAGAGTGCAAAGTCTCACCTCGCATGCTCATTCTGACCAAAAATACCATCGTTTACTAAACATGCCACTATTATGGCTCACTGCTATGATGGCCCGTATACCTGTATCATCCATGCACCCTATTATGTCACATACATTGCCATTATCCATAGGTTTATTGATTACACTGGTCTGCGTCATTTCAGAGGTCTAGGTTTTCTCAACGGTTCTTATATGTTTTTTTGCATGCTGAATTTAGATATGTATCTCATTTCGCTCAATCAGGTCAAGTTTTTCTCAATTTTCATTTCTCAATTGAATCTCAATTTCTCAATTAATCTCAATCACAATTTCTCAATCAGGTCTGTCTCAATTTTAAGGAAAAAAAAATCAAAATTTTTGGTTTTTTAATTAGCATTTTTAAAATTCAAAATCAGACGTACATTGACAGAAAATGTACAAACTATATATAAAATGACGCACACGTGCCGTTAATGTGAAATTCAACGTTAAAAAGACGAAGGAAAACAGCGACTGCTGGAGCGACTGAAGTTGGGTGTTGCCAGAAACAACAATTTATCTATTTTTCTGAAATTGAAATGAAAGTAATTGAGAAGGCACTTTCTTCCACATTAAGTGTATTTGTGTGTTTATTATATGTATAGTTTGTACATTTTCTGTCAATGTAAGTTTGATTTTGAATTTTAAAAAAACAAAAATTTGGATTTTTTTTTTCCCCTTAAAATTGAGACAGAATCCCTTAAAAAAAAATTTGACCTGATTGAGTGAAATGAGATACATTTCTGAATTCAGCATGCAAAAAACATATAAGAACCGTTGAGAAAACCTAAACCTCTGAAAAAAATATTTCAAATGCAGCCCAGTGTTATCGATTGATTACTCGGATGTTTAATAAGCACTTTTGTGCACATTAAGGCTAAATTGCAACAATGAAAACATTTTCAAATGATATTCCCTATAGCTAGTCGAACGTATGTATGACATTTCGCATCGATCTGGAAAGCGATTCTGGAGAAGATTTTTTTTTTTCCCTTTTATTTTTAATCCAATATGGCCACCAGACCACCTGGTCAATCATACATTTAATCATTCACTCACATTGAGTTGGAGATCAGATATATGAAGTTTCAGAATTTTTGCTTAAGAATTTTGATTCAACCAATTATGGCTGGAATACCACTTCACCAATGTCATTGTTATCACCATGGGAATTGATATATACCAAGTTTAATTTTTTTTGTTGTTGAACGGTTTTGGAGATAGCCAATTTTTTCATTTAATCTAATATGGCTGCCATGCCTTATGACTTATGACATCAAAGTTATCAATAAAATATTCTCCATGGGGAGTCGCTCCTATGTTTAAAGTTTTACAACGACTGGAGAAGTAGTTGCAGAGTAAAAAAAAATAAAAATATATATATAGAAGTGGGTACAGACAGACAGATAGATGGACAGTGGCATTGCAATAGTCTCACAAGACTCATCATCACACCATTTTAAAGCCTTTTTCCCTGAGCAGGGGTCAGCTTTTTGTGGACTCCAATCATGGTACCCTTTCTTGTGGCAATGTTTTTACGGCCGGATGCCCTTCCTGACGCCAACCCTTTAGTCGGCTTCAATATGCAGGGATACTTACCAGTATACTGGTGCTCATTTTGCTGATCTTGGAAGGATGACAGGCTGAGTCAATCCCCCTGGTGTTAATTCAGTGGCCAGCGGGGCTTGAACTCAAGACCCAAGGATCCCAAGCCACCACCCTAACCACTAAGCCAACATTAGGCGATAATATTCTCGCAAGACAAATAAATGTTAAAAGTCTCCTGGCTGATAAATAAAGACAAATTGAGAAGACTTCATCAAGAAGTATTTTGTTCAAGAGATAATAGTGAGGAAGATATTGGACAGTTGAGATTGTTCATAAGGGAGTGAGAATATGATGTTTGGAGGTATTTTAAATGAGTACCGTATATTATTTTTGACTTGTACTTTCCTGAGCAAAAGTTTTTTTTCCTGGTAGGAAGAATGCATTTAATACTCACTCAATTCATGAGATTGTTGTGAATATGAGCAATGTTAAAAAGTAGTAAGGTATTCTTGGAAGAGAATAAACTTTCGCTTGATCATGTCCAAACATTTTTTTTTCTTCTGTAAACTAAGGTCAAGGCTCGTGGAAGAGCTAGAACGTAGAACGGATCAGGATGCAACCAAACAAATGGAAGACTGGAGAGAGGGGTGGAAAAACCAACAACATAATTGAAGGACAAAATAGAGGGAGATTTGGACAAACAATGGGTGTAGGGAGGAAAGAAGGGGAGGGGAGGATGCATGGAGTGGACAAGGTAGATACAGAAACCAACTCTCAGTCAGGAAAAACTAGAAATTTGGAAGGAGGTGGGCTTGGGGGTGGGGGTTTATGGAGGTCGAAAAGAAAATGCATGCCTTTGGGTGGAGGACGATCTGAGATAGTGGTGAACAGCTGTCTTGAAGACCTAAAAGGAAGAATGAGATTGAAGAGGATGTGGAAATTTGTTCCACAGGTGGGAAGAAAAAGAGGCGGGGGAAAAAAAAAGAATTGGTTCCACTGGCAGTAGAGGGTAACAGGCAAACACGAGTTGGGGAATTTTGCAAGCAATAAACAGACATACAGCATAATAAGTCGGTACAATTTAGATAGGATATGGGAAGAGAGGAGAACTGTAAATTTAGGACATGTGAGCAAGGAGTAAAAGCTGACAATCAAGGTGATGTAGAGAGGGGTGCAGGAAGACTGGAAAGGAATGTAAGTGAGAATATAGAAGTTCAGCAATTGGAATTTTTTGTAGGCAAGCTCATGGAAGAACACACTGACAGTGTGACAGCAGGGCTACAGTTGAACACAATGAGAAAGCAGATGAACAAACAGGAAAAGAGGAGGGGAAGGTGCAGTAACCTGCAAGTGAAAGAGTTATGTTATGTTGTGAGTAGGTCTCATGGAGATTGAGAAGATTGACGGTATGGATGGGGGTTTGGAAGTGCAACTGCCCTCTTGAAGCCCTGGAAAGAAGGTGGGATTTAACAGCCGTGGGAAGACGGTTCTAGAAATGGAAGAAAATAGGAACAAAGTAGTGATGTATTATTGTAAACCTGGATTTTAAGAGTTTAACCAGGAGGGGGTTACTGGAATTGCATGTGTATCCTGAAGGTGCTGACGAGGGGATGTCATGAGGTAGTGAAGGCTCATGATTTTAATGGAAAGTATGGAAGGATACTACTGGACATACTCAGAAAGGTGGTTTTAGAGTTAGGAAAAGAAGAAGGAGGCAACAGAGGTGATTAATTAGATGTGGGGGGTGGGTAACAGCCGTTATGACAGAGGTTATGGGTTCACCCATGTTTGTCTGTTTGTAAGCCGGATATTTCAAAAAGTATTGGACAGATTTGGCCAAAACTTGGAGTGGGTGTGTGACAACGATGAAATGATTTGATAGTGGTGAATATCCGGATATGAATCCGGATGCTATAAAAAAAAATTTAGCTTTCAAAGTGATTCTTCACCATTGAGAGAAAGGGCCAAAAACGATATAGAGCACAATATCTCAAAAAGTTGTGGACAGATTCAAATGAAATTTAGTGGACAGCTTGGGTGTATGATAAGGACAAATTGATTCGATTTGGATGAGAATCTGGATCCAGGCCAGATACGAGGATTTAAAAATGTTTTTTTTTAGGTGATTCTTCACAATTACGAGATTGGGCCAAAAATATATACTCTTGCACGATATTTCAAAAAGTTATGAAAAAACTAACTGGATGAGTTGGGTCTGTGACAAGAACAAGCTGATTAGATTTTGCTGAAGGTCCGGATGCAGCTCCAACCTATCAGTGTGAAACAAAACGTAAACTGTTCACCTGGTGGAGGTATGCACTCGACCGAGTACCTTTCTAGTACTTTTTTTATTATTCAGAGAATCAAGCTGTTGAAAGGCTAAATAGGTTATCTTAGTTTGCAGTTGTCACTCACCTGAAAGAGGGATTTGTAAGATATATATAGCTTAAAGAAAGAGAAAAGCTTGAATTAATTTTGGATACGGTGGTGGAGCTGCAAAACAAGAATCCAGTGAAATCTTACTATATCAGGCTTTGTTCACACAAAGCACAAACATTTCATGGATAATTAAACACTGCTGGACCCCCTGCTCATAACTGTTTACACAAACGTATGGTCCAAGCCTCCAGCCTCGGTGCTGCACTTCAACCTCTGCACTGCATTTCAACCACGATTACTTCCCTTAATAAACACCACTGTGCCAGCTTAACCTCTGCATCTCACCACTCCATGCACGTTTACAATAGCATGATACCAACTGGTGTAAATCTGCAGAGACTGAGTACGACACTTGTGTCGATGCAGAACAGATGGACACCCAAAGGCTTGTTATTCCAGCACACCGGACGGATCTATATTCAGTATGTAACTTCGGAGAAGCCATGGATGGATCCTTACACATGGACAAAACAAACAGCAGACTTTTTGTGTTGCATGATTTCCAATGTTTAAAAAGCATTTTGTGGTCTCGTATACGTATTAACATTTTACGATATTAAATATTACCCATATACAATTAAAAAAGGGTGATATGCTTCTGGATAGTCATTTGTGTTAAACCTCATCCAGCTATTGCACTCAATAATTCTCTCATCAAGCATGATTGATTGAGAAATTTGGATTATAACCGCAAGGCAGATTTCAAGGGAATTGTCCGCATACTTGTGGAGTTAGACCGAAAAAACCGTTCGGCTGGTCATTGGATGCAAGATAGTATTTTTTGTTTGTTTGTTTTGGTAATTAGATGGTCACCAGACAAAACGACTGGGCAATCCGAAGGTGAATGGAAGTGTACTTGATGAAAAGGGTATACTTTTATTTTTTCAATTAATTAAAGCTCAGCCAAAATCACTTAGCCCTCTCAGACATATACCAGTAACCCCTGCTTGTTAACTGCTCACCTACACTCCTTTGTTCCCTGTTACCTCTGCCACCGATGGTGAAGGAAGTTATGTTTTCACACTTGTCTGTTTGTCTGTCTGTGTCTGTTTGTCTGTCTGTGTGCAGGATATCTCAAAAAGTTCTGGATGGATCCAGATGGAATTTAGTGGGCAGGTTGGGTGTGTGACAAGGACGAACTGATTAGATTTTGGTGAAGATCCGGATACAGATCCGACTACTAGAATTTTTAAAGTGATTCTTCACCATTGAGAAATCGGGCCAAAAACGATAGACAGCAGGATATTTCAAAAAGTTGCGGATGGATCGGATGAAATTTTGTGGACAGGTTCGCTATGTCACAAGGACAAACTGTTTAGATTTTGGTGAAGATCCGGATCCGGATCCCACTACGAGAATTTTTAAATTGATTCTTCACAATTGAGAGATTGGGCCAAAAATGATATATAGCACGATATCTCAAAAAGTTGTGGACGAATTCGGACAAAACTTGGTAGCAGGTTGGATGTGTCGCAACGACGAATTGATTCGATTTTGGTGAAGATCTGAATCCGGATCTGGAAACGAGAATTATTTATTTTTTAAAAGTCATTCTTCACCATTGAGAGATCGGGCCAAAAACTATATATAGCACAATATCTCAAAAAGTTGTAGACGGATTCGGGTGAAACTTGGTGGACAGGTTGGGTGTGTAGCACGGAAGAATTGGTACAATTTTGGTGAAGATACAGTTCCGAATCCGACTATTAGAATTTATAATTGATTCTTCACCATTGAGAGATCTGGCCAAAAACGATATATAGCACAATATCTCAAAAAGTTGTGGACGGATTTGGACGAAACTTGGTGGACAGGTTGGGTGTGTAGCAAGGAAGAATTGGTACAATTTTGGTGAAGATATAGTTCCGAATCCGACTTTTAGAATTTTTCACCATTGAGAGATCGGGCCAAAAACGATACATAGCATGATATCTCAAAAAGTTCTGGATGGATTCGGTTGAAACTTGATGGACAGGTTGGGTGTACGGCTTGGAAGAATTGTTTCAATTTTGGTGAAGATCTGAATCCGGATTCGGATCTGTTAATTTTTTAAGTGATTCTTCACCATTGAGAGATAGGGCCAAAAACAGACAGCATGATATCTCAAATAGTTGTGTATGGATCCGGATGAAATTTTGTGGACAGGTTCGGTGTGTGGCAAGGACAAATTGTTTAGATTTTGGTGAAGATCCGGATCCGGATCCCACTACTATAATTTTTAAAGTGATACTTCACCATTGAGGGATCGGGCCAAAAACGATACATAGCACAATATCTCAAAAAGTTGTGGATGGATTCTGTTTAAACTTGATGGACATGTTGGGTGTGCAGCATGGAAAAATTGATTCAATTTTGGTGAAGATCCGAATCCGGATTCGGATCTGTTAATTTTTTAAAGTGATTCTTCACCATTGTGAGAGATAAGGCGAAACCGATAATAGCACAATATTTCAGAAATGTACTGTGCCCGATATGTTCTCATGGATCAGGCATCACGTGGCAGAGGTATGCGCTCTACCGGTTGCCCTTGTAGTTTTCTCCTGTCTTTGGAATCACGTCCCTGAATTAATACAATCATACTCTTCCATTCGGAGCTTCAAGATGCCATCTCATCACTATCCCATCATCCCTACCCATGATCTTTCCACCCTCTTGACCCTTCTCACACCCACCTCTTTACTTGCAGGTTACTTGCATCTTTGTTACTCTCTCCTCTCCTCTTCCCATGTTCATCCACACGCTTGTTTGTGTCGAGTTGTGGTCTTTACTGACACCATTGCTTCACAAATGTTATCTGCACAAACATATAGCATTACCTTCCTCGTTTGTTTTAATTCCAAATGAATATTTCCTTCATCTATTTTTGATGATTGTTGTGACATTTTATAATTAAATAGATGATGTTTCATTTCATCATTTTTTTAATGTCATCAATAACGCAACCATTATGTCTCTTTAATGTCGGAGAATGTAACCTTACAAGTTCTGGTTGTTGTTCAGAAACTGTGCAAGGCATTACATGTTTGGTCAAGTTGTATTTTATTTATATATATATATATATATATATATATATATATATATATATATATATATATATATATATATATATATATATATATATATATATATATATATAGTGTTCAATTCGGGTTGCATTTCCATCAGATATGGTGATAGTTGCCCTTTGTGCTCTGAAGAAGGTCATTCACATGAAGCATGCAAACTCTCTGGTCAATTTGATTATAGTGGAGAAGCTATACTCTGACAGTAACCACACTGAGATATTAAGCAATATAACCTGATGTCAAGGAACCTCCAAAAATATCAGAGCACGAGCTACCAACATTCCAGACCTGAACTTTGATTTTAGCTAGGGTACTGGTGATGGCTTTCCTACTCTTCGCCAAGGACACTGTGGGATATTTAACGTCTACCAACTAATGCTGGCAGACAAGACACATAGTTTAATGCTGTCGGATATAATAACAGTTGAGATGACTCAATCTGGAATGGCTAGAAACCAGGACTGACCTAGTTCAGGAATGAAGAAACATTATCAAAGGCAGATTGTACTGTATTCACATTGGAGAAAGGGGATTACATGGTGTTACAATAGAGATAGTTTATGTTGATTGATTGAGTTGATTCAAATTTATTATTTCAAAATATCTCTCACTGTGTAATTCAAAACACCTCACTGCATTGCACTGGAAAACGTGGGAACAGGAACACTGGACTGTACAATCAATGGTGGGACTTGTAATTCACTCCCCCAACTGGAGGTGGCGCTACACAAATTTGTGTACAACCCCCCCCCCCCCCCCACCTTCAAGGACTACTGGCAAAGATAAAAATGCTCTTATACATTAACTGGGGTCATGTTGATCCGATGGAACAAGTCTGGATGTAATCGGAACCAGAACAGTAGGAGTTGCGCGACAAGCAAACACACAAACACACCCACAAACAAACACACACCATTCCGTGAGTTATAGTCACGATTATTAAAATGTTAAATTTGATAAGCTATTCCACCTGACTATTAATTTCAGTCCACTGCAGGATGAAAGGCCTCGCTCAGCTCATGTTGAGGGGTGTTTGGCACAGTCACAATCCTTGTGAAGTGCGGGTTGTCAAGCGTGATCTGTCAGGAGAATTGAACCAACACCAGCTGGTGGAGAAGTTGAAGTCTTTAACCATTCGGCCAAACGCTCAGCTGATTATAAGACCATGGAGCACAAATTGTATGTAAGGAAAGCACGAGTGATTCATTTTTCCTGAACTCCATGAACATCCTGAACTGAACTCCTGAAATTCATTTTCAACTCCATGGTTCATTGTTCATTCCATGCTCAGAAAATGAAGACACCACTGGACTTTTTGAAGATATCTCATTTTGAATAGATCATCAGTTATTGATTGAATGTTATTGAAGATTTGCTTGATATGAGGTGTTCGCTTCATTGCTTTGAATTGACATTTATGTTTCCTTTTTGGCAGGTGAAATGTGACCAGTATTGGCCCTCTCGTGGTGTGGAGAACTACGGGCAGATGCAGGTTTCCTTGATCGACACAATGGAGCTGGCCACATATTCCATCCGCTCCTTCGCTCTGTGCAAGGTATTCTTCTTGTTTTTTTTCTTTATATTTTGTTTACACATTAAATCGTACCGTAATTCGGGGAACGTCTGTTTGTTTGTGCGTTTGCTTAAGTGTTTCTTTGGGTGTGGGTGCGTTTGACGTCATTGCAATCCTGAAGCACGAGACAGAATGAGTCGAAGAGTGGTGGAAGTCCTCGGGGTGTGCACGAGGGAGTTTCAGGGAGGTAAAAATAACAAAATAGGCCTGGCGATTCACGGTCGAGGGAGGATCAAAATTATATCTATGTAAATATGTATATCAGAACACTACTCCCAGTGAGAGCGGGTATTACAAGTCGGACAAAAAATACTCCAATTCTGGTGGAATTAACCCGTCTCTAAGGATGGGTTCGTCGCTCGTCATTATAATTATTTCGACAGCATCGCTGTGAATGTCTTTCGCTTTGAGAACATGATGGTCATATTTCTGTTCACAGAACATTTTTCTAATTTTATTTACCTTGACCATGTGCCCACTTGCTTTGTGCAAAATGCCATGATACCTCTGTGGCCCTTATCTCCTCCCCACAATGGGCTAGTAATTATTTGGGGTAATCACAATGGGGTAGCCCCGAGAAATCCACAAAGAGTTGGCTAGTGTAGCTTTTATCGCTGTTTCTCTCCTATTAATGGTGTGTAAGCTCAAATAAATGCCTTTTATTTCTTTTTTTTTGTCAATGAAACATTGAAAGCTTCATGTGACAATTAATGTCTAATTGTGTTGGGGTTACTAATTATGTTGCCGTGTCTTTCTTTTCCTGTCCTGCAATTCCAACCGTACAAATAGAAAAGAGCTTAGGATGCTGGGGATGTATTATACAGGCTTGCTTTTCGAAAACTCATTCTCTTTATTTCCGGCCGATCATTTTAAAACACGATTGTTTTTGCAATAACAAAAAATGAGAAGAAATCTCTTGCTGTGAACTCGAATAAGAAATAACAAGAAACTGGAGAGTTCACATTAACATCTTACTCCACGCAGTCTGAATTAAAATGACATGGGAAGAGTCTTTTAAATTCTTGCTTTGCGATTATGAGCACAATCTACATTTATTTTGTTCGTGAACCTTGCATAACAGGCGTGATGAAAACCACACAGCACTATGCACCGCCATATTTGTCAGAATGCAGAATTTCAAACTTATTCTGCACTCATGGCATGAATGTCGATTCTCATAGTTTTTCTCATTGCGACTCCACCCTCAGGGTATGAATTTGGTTTTTTTCCCCCAAGTCATGCGAAACGGAAGGTTTTTGAAAGTGCGAAACAAGGTGATATGTGTGCAAAAACATTATACAAAGTATATAATTCAAATGAAATAAAATAAACACTTTAAAGGTTGTAGAAATTTTTTTTGGAGGTTTACCACCATACAGTGCTACACCACCTTATTTAAAACGTTACATATGTTCTTCGGCCCGTTGATTGTCCCCTTTATGACATCCTTAAAAAACAGTAAGTTTCTTGTTTTAAATTATTTTCAATTTTGTTTGACTACCAGACAGGTAAAAAGTTTAAAAACTATTTTACTCTCAGTAAAAAAAAAATAACATTAATAATAATCTCACTCCTTTCTGCGCATGTGCTATCAGGTCTAATTCAGAGCCAAAGTACTGTTAAACTACAGGTTCATTTTCCAATTCACGTTCAAAAGATAACATTCAATTGACATTAAGTCGTTCCTGGCTCAGAAACTAAAGTTTGTAGACAGACAGACAGACAGACAGACAGACAGACAGGAGTGAACCAATTGCTTAACCCCGACTTTTTCCTTTCACTTTGCATGCACAAGGTAACTAGAGGTGCCAAAGGGTTGGGTTGTGCCCAGTGTGACCACTCCTTGGCCTTTTTCACAAGATCCTGGCTATTCGTTGTTCACCTTGGTGTCTTGGTTTTCGATAGGTTTTCTATTATCATCGCTTTTCCGAAACCTTGTGAATTCTTGGCTTTTTTTCATTGGCTCACCTTGGCATTTATTAAAATGAGGAGTGGTCACACTGGTTGTGCCATTTCATGGAGAACAATTTTGCACAATATTTAATTTTTATTCATCTTTATAATTTATTTATTTATTTTGTATTCATAGTCGAGGCTCGCGGAAGAGCTCGAACAATGAATGAATCAGGATGTAACAGGATGAAAAAGGAGCAGTCAAGAGAGTGGGGGAGCGGGGACACCAATATCAGAGTTGACAGCCGAGAAAGAAAGGGGAGACTTGGACAAACAATGGGTGTGGGGAGGAATAGGGGAAAGGAGAGGATGCATAGGGTGGACAAGATCGATACAGAAGGAAACTCTCAGAAGGGAAAATTGGAAATTTGGAAAGAGGAAGGATTGGGGTGGGGTGGTGGTGGGACGTTAACAACGGTAGAAAAGATATGGTTTTTGGATTGGGAACAATCCGAGATGGTGATGAACGGCTGTCTTGAAGACCTGGAGGGAAGAATGAGATTGAAAAGAATGTGGAAGTCGGTTCCACAGGTGGGAGAAAAGAGGAACAAATGACTGTAGATGCGCAGTGATCCTGGATTTAGGTAGTTTCACCATAAGGGGGTTGATGGTGGACCACATGTGCCCAACAGAAACCTGTGGGTGGGGGGGGAGGACAAAGTAGGGAAAGAGCAGAGGGTGCAAGATTACAAAGGAGGGGGTAGAAGACAGAGAGATCACCGACCCGTCTGCGATGGGAAAGCGGTTGGGCCCATACATTCAGCCTCATTGCAGGAAATTCCAATTAGTCCAGTCAAAATAAGCCAAAATGGGGGCAAACCTCACACTAATTGCAAGAAAAATGAAACCACTTGTTTTATGTTCCTCGAGCTCTACCTTATCGATGACTAAAAATTCCAAGTAAATGAAGGCATGGAACATGGTGAGTTTTTAGGATGATTGCGACTTTTTAATCTTTTTTTCAGGCAAGTATGCGGTATTAAAAAAACTGTGTAATTTGGCCATTTCTTCCCCTATTCCATTCAACTTGGTGTCTATTCCCATGTTTTCTGAGGTGTTCTCTCAGGAAAATATCGTGTAAACCTTGGAGGAATAATAGTATGGAGGCGGTGTGGCGTGACGATCTTGAAGCCAATTCCGCCATCTTGGATCACCCATTGCCAGTGGTTAGCAGGTCGGCCGGAAAGCCACTTTTCCCTAATTTTTTATCTCCGAAACTATGAGAGATCGGTGCATACATGCAACGAGGAGCAACATAAGGACCTTTCCATGGCAGGTAAGAAGAGGGATGCCAATGATATGAACAAGCTACTCACATTCATTGAGGACAAGTCTACTTTCAGAAATGCTGAAACTCTCAGAAATATAGTAAATGGTGTTATTGCAACAGAAAATGTGAATGTCGACAGAGCAGAGGATATTGGCAGTAAAATCTTAGGGGACATGGAGGGAAAACAAGTTTTGAAGTACACATTTAAGAAGAAAGACCAGGCAGTCGCAATGGATTTGAAGTCCAAAATCTCCATCGATGGTGAGGATGTTAGCATTGATCCTCTTCTCCTGTTTCAGAGGCTTGTGATGGTCAGCACACAGAAGGAAAGTGTTCAGGATGCATTTGGCTATGAACTCTGTGGCTATCCCCCTGCTCTGTTTGAAAAAAGGAACGAACTCTTGAAAGCTAATAAGCCAGCGCTTGCTAACGCTCTATGGGACCTTGCTGGGGATCCTTCTGATGAACAGACGCACATGGAGATTGCAACATTCCAATTTGTCCTTGATGGTGGAGCTCTTCTGCACAAGATACCATGGGTAACTGGGAAGACATACAATGCTATCTGCCAAAATTATGTTGCTCATGTCAAAAGGTATGGAAACCCAGTCATAGTGTTTGATGATTACCAGAGTGGTCCAACTCCAAAGGATGGGACTCACAGAAGACGCATTGGTACCAAGCAGGCCCAAGCAGTTCAGTTTCATGAAAACATGCCTCTTCAAATGAAAAAGGATGAATTCCTGTCAAACAAAGAGACTAAGCAACGTTTCATAAATCTCCTTGGAAAGCATCTTGAAATGGCCGGCTGTGATGTTCATCATGCAAAAGGAGATGCTGATCTTTTGATAGTGAAGACGGCACTGGTAGTGGCCAAGAAAGGTCAGACCATACTGGTTGGCAGTGACACAGATCTCCTGGTTTTGCTTATCCATTACACAACTAAGAAGCACAAGAATATATACTTCCAGCCCCAGGCTAAAGCAGGTTCTCCCATCCGATACCTTGATATCAAGAAGCTGCAAAAGACTCTAGGTGAGAAAGTTTGCAGAAACATCTTGTTTCTTCATGCTGTTCTCGGATGTGATACTACTTCAAGGTTGTTTGGTCATGGAAAAGCTGTAGTTCTTTCATTGGCAAAGAACAGCCCATCTTTTGTCAAGGCAGCTGAAGTTTTCAACGATCCGGGAAGATCAAACGAAGGAATTGCAGAAGCAGGTGAAAAAAGCTCTG
>NC_140966.1:27030155-27035155 GCF_056783735.1 Eptatretus burgeri | reverse complement strand
ACACACGACAATCCCAATGCAATGCACTCCCCTCAACTACTGGACCGGTTTCATCGCATATTGGTGAATCATCAGCGATAGCGCAGACAGCAATGCATACCAACGAGGCTCTCAAGCATGTACCACGTGCAAACGTCAAAAGCAGTCAATATATAAATAAAGAAAGACCCACCCACATCTCTCACCTGTGAATGGAGCGAATAGCCAATCAGCTCTCACCTAATTGACTACGCCCAGGTGGCTAGGATTATATAAACAATTGACCCTTATATAAACAGATGTGGGTGGGTCTTTATTTATATATTGACTGCTTTTGACATTTGCATGTGGACCATGCTTGGGAGTCTCATTGGTATGCATTGCTGTCTGCACTATCGCTGATGATTCGCCAATATGCGATGAAACCGGTCCGGTAGCTGAGGGTATGTGTAGCATTGGGATTCTCATGTGTGTATTATGCGTGAATGTCTTTTCGTTGTTGAAGAACTCTGGGAAGGGTTTGAATAGCATCGTGCTTACCTTGTGTAGGTGTGCTTGGGTTTATTTATGCAGCTTCTTTGGCTAGAGGAGTGTTGGAGGGGTCAATTGTTTATATAATCCAAGCCACTTGGGTTTAGTTGATTAGGTGAGAGCTGATTGGGTATTCCCTCCATTCACAGGTGAGAGATGTGGGTGGGTCCTTCGATTTTGATATATATATATATATATATATATATATATATATATATATATATATATATATATATATATATATATATATATATATATATATATATATATATATATATTACACATTGCTTTTATGTTTTCAAAATCCTGGTCCAATTTCCCCGAGATTTGCAATCACAAATTGTTTTCACATATGGAATGTCAACTTCATAATAAAAAAAAATTCGATTATTAATCAAGTTGATGTTAAAAACATGAAATGAAGCATTTTGGAGCCACCATCGTTTGGTGAGTGCCACCCTCAGTGGGGAGAGGGGCGGAGCTTGGTTTTCCCCTCCTCTGCGCTTCTGCATTTGAAGATATTCTCTGCCAGAAATCAAACCTCTTGCATTTAAATATTTATATTTTGAATGCAGAATGGAATGTAATGTACAATGGCTCCACAGTCTCTGTGAGACGACATTGAAAGTGCGTAGTGGCTATGCACTCCTGTACGATTTTAAATAAGGAAGTATGGAGGCCATTTGGTCCATTACTGCCATGTTACACTCACGAGTTAATTTTCTCAAGCTTTAAACAGGCAATCTTCTTGATGTTATACTAAAGTCTAAATAACCTGATCGTGATATCAGTGGCCCAAGTTGTTTTAGATAAATGAGACATTGTCACATCAATCCCTTCCCTAAATTTCCACAACACCCCCCCCCCCTTCACCCCACCCGTCTTGCCAACTCAAAAAATCTCAAAGGATCTGCCACCCTACCTCATTTTGCTTGGCTAACTAGAAAAAAATGAAAGCATGCTTCACCACTGGCTGTGGCATACAATGTAGTTTAGCATTAAATTCACTGGTTTGTCTGTTTTAGTTTGAGATGCATTCTTCGACTTTGTGTTTGTACAGATCTTTTCCAGTTGTGTTTAAGAATTGATGCTTCATTGGGATGTTATAACAAGCAAAATCTCGATGCCATTCTTGTACATCAATATTATGGTTATGGTTAGGGATCGGGACTCCGCTTTCCTGCAGGCAACATATTGGGCCAGTTACACATTTCAAAATAAGACCTCTTGATGGTCATCATCTATATAATATGAACACATACATTAGCATTAAAAGTGACTGAAGATTACAGTTAAATATATGGTTAAAAGCTAACATTTTTCTCTCTCACACTGACTATTACAATGATTGAACATAGCCACAAATCTATTTGCTTTCGAAACCTTCACCTGTCCTTCCATAGGTCGGAAGCACAGAGCAGCGGGAATTGAAGCAGTTTCAGTTCACGTCATGGCCAGACCACGGCGTTCCAGAACACCCAACACCATTCCTATCATTTCTGCGCAGAGTGCGCCAGGCCGATCCACTAGATAGTGGGCCAATGGTTGTGCACTGCAGGTGAGCAGATGGAAAACTGAGTAGAAGAGTGTTTTGGAGATCCAGACTGTGAGTCTGCATGTCTAAATCTTTGGTAGAATGGATGCAGGCATTGAGCATCGAAAAACAGCTGTGGTGGAGTGTGTTAAGAAAGGGGGCAGAAAGAGGCCATTGCAGAGCAAATGAGGTGGGTGTCATTAATATGTCTCTGTCAGCCCGGCAGCCTGCCGGCATGCAGGCGGATGTGCTGCTGTGCAACTAATGGCTCCTGCTGGTCTACTAAGACATTGACATTGCAAAACCACGCAGGCACTGGAATCCTGCTAGCCGGACACCTGCCTGCACAGAGAAATGCCATCACCTCTCATCTATCTGCCCAAATTTCCCTCCACTTCTCAATTTGTTTCTTCTACAAAATGCTATATTTGATTTATTTTATGCTTGAGCCAAGCAATTCCTTCCTGTGTGATATGCAATTGGTTACTCGGCACAGCCAAAGAACCTGGGTACTCACTAGGAATAGCTGTCGAGGGAACAGGAATGCTGGAAATGAGGGACTTATAGGATCATAGAATTGAATGCTGGCAGTTGAAGAGCAGTCGAACCATTGCGACACAGATGGTGCTCGGCCATAAAGGGTGAGCCTTCTGCTTGATATGTTGCTTGCTGCCAGCATTTCCACGGTTAGCCTGCCGTGACAGAATGCTTATGTTTACTGTTAAGGATTCTAGGTTAATATAGTGCATTATTAACTCCTGCGTAACAGGTGTAACATACAGCATCTTGAATGATTGATTTATGATTATAACATGTATTTACGAGTGCGTATCTTCTTTTGTAAGTCTGCTTAGGTTTGAATCACAATTTCCTTACCAAATTGTGTTTTAGTAACTAATTATGCTGTGTGATTACAAAGCTTGATTGAGTGAATATCATTTCTCAATCATTTACTTCATTAATCTCCTGTCATCAGTTCAGACATCTGTGAGATTCCTGTTGTAAAAATACCAGCCTGAATCCATTTGAGAGGAGGTGGAAATTCATGAGTGAGACTTTGATGTCAGGATGAATTGTGTAATATGGACCATCAGAGAATGCAAATTAACGACATCAGAAATAAGTATGTACAGTAAGTCCTCGCTCAACGTCGTCCCGGTTAACGTTGTTTTGTTGTTTAGTTGCTGATGTATTGAGAATATATTCGTTTAAAGTCGTTCACCGTTCCATTATATAGTCGTTTTACTTCTAATTTAGTACCAAACTAATGGTTTTCCTCGTTTTAATAAAGATACAGTGTAAGCCGTACCGCAAATACCGGTGTAGAAGCCCTCCCAAAGTACTACAGTGTGGGCCTTGGAAATATACACCGAGCTGTGCATTGACAACATCGGTGGGTCCTGGACTGAAGTTAATCAGGTGCGCATGAATGGTGTGTGGAGGAAGTTGTGGTCTGAATGTGTCAATGACTTGAAAAGGATTTAAAGATGTTGTTCCTGCTACGAAGAAAGTTGTCCTCGGCTTGGCCAATGAAGCGGATTTTTGATGAGGAAGGAAGAAGCCACACGGAGAATATCTGAACCAATGAGGATTTGAAGCAATGAGAGATGATAAGAAAAAAGCAACTGAAGATTATGATATTCAATTGTTTGTTTAAAATTATTTAAAACTTATACTTGATATTTAAATAATGTCTTTTGTCTGATGATAATTTTTGTCCCTCTAACCTAACCCCCCCTCCCCCCCCCCTATTTACATTCATTGTTATGGGGAAATTGGATTCGCTTAAAGTTGTTTCAGTAAAAGTCACACTTTTCAAGAACGTAACTACAACGTTAAACAAGGACTGGCTGTACTGCACTCTAATGTATACTTTCAGCACTTTCATGACATTCCATTTTGTTTAATCCATACTGTTTAATGGATTAATCCATCTTGTTTAATGTTTAATCCATTTTGTTCCATTTTGTTTAATTCATGATTAAATAATCAATGTGATCACGTAGATGAATATGACATTCACAGGCATAGCCCTTCATGGTTGGAATGAGGAAAGTCATTTTATTTGTTTAACTTTTTACAAATATCAAAACTCACCGATGAACTGAATCAGTCAGGTGTGACGTTGACTCTGGAGAGAGTTGGCAGACAAATGGGTCAGATAAATGTGAAAGGGACGAACGTACAGAAATAAATATCGGCATATACAGACAGAACAAGGAAGATGAGTGGGCTGAGGAGACGAGGAACATTTAAGTGGACAGGAAAAGCTGGCAAGCAGAGGAAATGTGGAAAAGTGCAGGTGGACAGGTGAGGAGAATCAGTGAGATTAGAAAAGATGGGGAACAAGAATCAGAGGTAAAATGAGATTGTTATGGCTTGATTGGAGTGGAAAGGCATTTTAAAGGAGTGAGGGCTTAATTGCCATTTTAAAGTACTGTACTGGAAAGAAGAACTTGATTGAGCAGACTTGGGGAAGCAATTCCACAGTTAAGGCTATATGCAGAGAATCCCTGCAGAAAGAAGAAGGGATAGAGTAAAGAACACCAGATAGCCCAGATTGAGGGAGGTAAAAACGTTTCCTAAATCACTCTTTTGTTTTTTTAGTGCTCTATAGAGCCTAAGCCTTTGCAACTTTGTGAAAGGTCATATTAAATGATCACTGACCCCATTCCTTGGTGTGGCGAAGTGTTTTAGGCCCCCCACAAAAAATATTAAAAAAAAACAATATATGATTTCTTCAAAATGCCAATATGATGAGAACAGCACCAAGCAACGCTGGATACCCCTGCTAGTATTTCATATTTTTTAGAATAACTCACTTGTTGTAGTGTTCACCTTTGAGTTGTTTAGTCTGGATTCAATCCCTGAGAGAATCAAACTCAACCATAAAACTTACATTCTGATTTAGTGCCAACAGGAGTGCCTTATCTTTGAACCGGCCATTCTCAGATGG
>NC_140966.1:27015155-27022655 GCF_056783735.1 Eptatretus burgeri | reverse complement strand
GTGTGTGTCAAAAGCTATTGTGCTCACGAGTATGCATATCAAGTTTGAGAGCGATTGCATGAAAACTGTGATCTACAGAGCTAGTTGAAACTTGAAAATCAATTGTAACAAAAATATAAATACACAAACAAACCGACGAAAAAACAGATCTTGCAAAACGCTCTGCGTTTGGCAAGATAACAAACAAAAAAAAAACGATGGTAAATAGACACCCGATTTTTGAAGGACTATCATTTGAAAAATAAAACCTAAATCAAAAATCGGCTCGAGTACAATTTTCTAAATATCTCGAAGTGTTTAATTCCGAAGTCTCGTTTCTCCACATTCAAAACTGTAGGACAACTATTGAAAATACCGTACGCGGTTTTTCAGCCGCTGCATAGCAACGGGTGGTTGCTAGGCAATGAAACTCAAACGCCCACACTCCCAGCCCATATGGCACATGTTCGCCAAGTTTCATCGAAATCGGTTTGCTGGTTTGTGCTGTGGAGCCTCGCGTTGCGCGCGCGCGCACACACTCACATGCACACGCACACACACACACACAGACAGACAGACGGAAAACTCAACAATAAGGGTACTCTAGCGACCACCCAACAAGTGAAAAATCACTCGTGACACAGTGAAACGGAATGGCACTCAGTAGAGTGCATACCTCCTCCAGGCTGAAGAGTTTAAATTTTGTATCTCACTGATAGGTCAGATCTGAATCCGGACCTTAACCAAAATCTAATCGGCTTGTTCTTGTCATTGAACCAACTAATCCACCTAGTTTTGTAACAAGGTATCCACAACTTTTAGAGATATCATGCTCGACATAGTTTTTGCCCCATCTCTCAATGGTGAAAAATAGCTTTAAAAAATTATCTTATCCAGATCCGGATTTGAATCTTCACCAAAATTGAATCAATTAGTCCTTTTCACACACCCAACTGGTCCACAAAGTTTCTGTGGAATTCATCCATAATCTTTTGAGATATTGTGCTATATATCATTTTTGTCCCTATCTCTCAATAATGAAGAATCACTTTAAAAATTCTCAGATTCGGATCTGGATTCGGATCTTCACCAAAATAAGCATTGCTGTCCTTGGCTGGTCAACTACATACACAAAAAATTTCAAAACTATTGTTTGAAAATTGTGGCCAAAAATCGTGTGACAAACAGACAGACCAACGCTACAAACCAATATACTTGGAAAAAAAAATTTTCACCAAGTAACGAACAGACAAATGAAAAATAATTCATGGAGTGACAACTTGGTGAAACGGAACAGCTCGGTGGAGCACATACCTTCTCCAGGCTGGATAGTTTACATTTTGTATGCCACTGACAGGTCGGATCTGAATCCAGACCTTAACCAAAAGTGAATCAGCTTGTTCTTGTCACCTAACCAACTCATCCACCTAGTTTTGTCATAACTCGTCCAAAACTTTTTGAGATCTCATGCGATACATTGTTTATGGCCCCATCTCTCAGTGGTGAAGAATCGCTTGAAAAACTCTTGGATCCGGATCCGGATTCAAATCTTCACAAAAACCGAAACAATCCGTCGTTGTCACACACCCAACATGTCCACCAAGTTTAATCCGAATCCGTCCACAACTTTTTGAGATATCATGCAATATCGTTTTTAACCCCATCTCTCAATGGTGAAGAATCACTTAAAATTACATAATTGTTGTATCTGGATTTGGATTTGGATTTAAATCAAAATCGAATCAATTCTTTCTAGTGGCATTCCCAACATGTCCACCAAGTTTCGTGTGAATTCATCCATAACCTTTTGAGATATTGTGCTATAAATTGTTGATGGCCCTGTCTCTCAATGGTGAAGAATCGCTTTTTTTAATTCTCAGATCCGGATCCGGATTCGGATCTTCACCAAAATTAAATGTTGCCATCCTTGGCTGGTCAACTCCACATAAAAAAAAAATTTAGAATGATTGCTTGAAAAAAAAAAAATTGTGGCCAAAAATCGTGTGACGAACAAACAGACAGACAGACTGACAAACGCTACAGATCAACACACTTTCAAAAAATATTTTCGCCAAGTAACGAACGAACAAACAAACGGACAGACAGGCGGGTGAAAACATAACCTGAATCCACCTTTGGTGGTTGAGGTAGAAATAAAAGTGAATAAGTTACATAATCCACGAGCACTGTCTATTGTCAGTCCTTTGTCACACACACTTTACTTTTTACGCTGCCATCTAAGTTAACATTGGATTGTGGAACAAGTAAAATGACATAAAATGTTAAAGCCCCCATTGTTTTAGTAATTTTGCTGCATGGAAAGGGCTATCCCATATTTATGTACAACTAAAATTCCCACCAGTCTGCCAGTCGGCCATCTTTGATCTGATCGCAAAATAAAGTGAGGGGCATGTGCATGCCATCATGTACTGTGCCTGTGCCAAGTTTCACCAAAATCACCATGCATGTCTGAGAAATGGTTGGGGACACATTTAAGTAACAATGGACACCAGTTGACCATCTGGGATAAGATGTCGAAAAAAATGACATACTGGGTGCCAAGTCAAGCCGTCTTTCATTATCTGAGTGCCAAGTTTGAATAACATCGATAAATGCATGTCCAAAAATTGATGAGGACGTGTTCAGCATCAAGCTTTTTTTCTTTTTTTTTACAACTAAAATGGCCGCCAGTTGGCCATCCAGGATCTGATCTCAAAAGAAAATGATGCCCATATGTAAGCCATTATTCTTTATGGGCTTGCCAAGTTTGAACAACAATAGTAAATGCTTGTCCGAGAAATGGTTGAGGACGTGTTCAACATCAGGTTTTTTACAACCAAAATGGCCACCAGTCGGCCATCTTGGATTTGATCTCAAAACAAAATGATGTGAATATGTCAGCCATCATTTTTTAATCTGTTTGCCAAGTTTGAACAAGATCAGTGAATGCATGTCCGAGAAATGGTGGAGGACGTGTTCAATACAGGGTTTCTTTGTTTTTTTACAACTAAAATGGCCGCCAGTCGGCTATCTTCAATCTGATGTCGAAAAAAAATGACGTGCATATGCATATGTGTTGTCTTTGTGCGAAGTTCGAATAAAATTGATCCATACATGTCCGAGATATGGTTGCAGATGCACACACGCACGCACACACGCACTCACGCACATACATGAAAATCGAGCCCAAATCTATAAGCCCCCATTTCAGACTAAGTCCAACAGAAGCTAGTAATGTCCCAAATGTCATGTGCTTCTCCTTGCAATTACATCCAGCCGGACCTTCTCAATGGTAATCCCTTACTGCCCAACAATGTTTTTTATTTGGACTTTGTCCCGCTATATTGAAAATCCAGGGTTGTAAGCATTCCTTTGGCATTATTGTTACCACGATATCACTTCACTACATTTACAGTATGTTTGGAATCACTGCCTTGCTTGAAGATGAATCCTTGCCCAATGAATTGTGTTGCTGAGGGGATGCCTGTCAGAATCCGCCTGTACTTGCCATCGGTCCTGGTGCCATCAGTTTAGTCTAGATCACTGACTCTGACACTAATGTAGCCTCTGTTTGTGGTATGATGCCCAATTCAACATTTTGGTTTGGTTACCTCTTCTGAGCAGCAATATTTGAGGATCTCTATGTTCATTAAAACCACTTTGTGCAAATGCACACCTTACTGTTCTGAAGGTAACATTCACACCTGTATTTCCTACAAGGATGTTGGCAAGATTTGTATATTTTTTGTTGTCATGTAATGTTAAGATTAAAAAAAATCAGAAAATTAACAGCAAATTAAGTAATTAAGTGTTGAAAATATAAGGGAAACAACATGAGACAGCAATGTAACACACTCTTCTTGAAGGACTAGAGGGAAATGAATGACAGACTTAGAAAGGTGATTCGATCCTTCGATGACCCTTACAGCATGTCTCAATATATTTCACGATGGATGTGTCATTTCTGATTATTAGTCTCACCCTGAAGGCATTGCAAGAGTATTCTAACACCCCTGTCTGTATGTCTGTTTGTCTGTTTGACTTTGTGTTTGTCATGTCTATATGTTTTTGCTTAAAAAAAAAAAACATTTTTTCTCTGCAACCGCATGTCCGATTGATGTGAAACTTTAAATATAGGAGGGACTCCCCATGGAGAACATTTTTATTGATAACTCTGATGACATGTGGCAAGGCATTGCAGCCATATTGGATTAAAAGGAACAATTTGGACATAATTTTCTCTGAAACCACTCAATGAAAAAAAATTGACACTTGGCATATGTTGTCAACTCTCCACGGGGTATATAGGTTGATAATGATAACATCATTGGTGACGTGGTATTCTGGCCATAATTGGTTGAATCAAAATCCTTATTCTAAAAATCTGAACCATCATATATTTTATCTACAACCCGATAGGAGTGAAGAATTAAATTTAGGACATCATAGGTCATGTGATTTGGTGACCATGTTGGATTGAAAATAAAAACGTAATAAAAATTCTTTCCAGAACCACTCAACATATAACAGATCGATACGAAACTTCATACATATATGATCGACTCGCCATGGGGAATGTATTGTGAAAATTTTGTTCATATTGATCTTCATTGACACAATTTGCCTTAATGTGCACAAAAGTGGTCAAGAAATCTCCTAATAATTTAAGCAATCAATAACGCTTTGCATAATGGAAATGCATGTGACATAGTAGGGTGCATGAATGATACGGATATATGGGCCATAATAGCAGAGAGCCGTAATAGTAGTGTGTTCAGTTACCGACAGTATTTTTGTTCAGAATGAGCACGCGAGGCAAGACTATGCATTCTACCGAGTGCAGTTCAAGTTTTATTTGACACAATGCTAGCTTTCAGTTAATATAAGACAAGGGCCAAAATAAACACAACACAAATGCTATTTTCTGACTTAAAGTTGAGAAGTAATTACATGCCCAAATAAGTTCTCAGTCACTATTGTCCCATGCATAATGTAAACGATGTGTAGATTTACATTTTTAAAACAGAAGTTCAGAAAATACAAGCAACGATGTCGTGTATTCTATAGACATTTTATAATCGATATGTAATATTAATGGTAAGCATAATTTATTGTTATCAAGACTTATTCTGCAATGACACGTCGATAGTGAATTGGTTTGAGACGTGTATGAAACATTTATATATGGAGTTGCGACCAGCATGCGGTTTCAAAATGGGAAATGTAACAAAGAGTGGGTGATTCGTTGAATGCATGAGACTTGATAGAACTCAATAAATGCAAGGGCCAATTTGGCAAGAAAAGCAAAATGAAAAAATGGCAGAGCACTGACTGCAATGCATCATTCATATTTTGTGGATGAAGAGTAGTCATGATTATGGTCCTACTGAGATAATGTGTCAATGATGTGCAAAGGCCAGCTATAACAGCATCTGCAGACATGCTGGGTGGGTCACTTAAATGCCATCCCAAACTTGAGAAGTCCCACTTCATTCTGCTGGAGGCTGAAGCCATTTGGCAGTGGGTGAGGAGTTGAGGAAGGAATTTGTATGGCAGAGAATGCTCTGGCAGCATCTGGTTTGGATTCTAACGTGACAATCTGGTCACACTAAAATATTGTGGCTGATGATAAAAACTCGTAATTCCTGTTCCTACACTTCAGCTTGTGAATAATTCCTGTTCCTGCTGACCACTAAGCGGGTTGTTATAGCTTTCTTGATTAAATGGAAGTGGTAACATGTGACATTTTCCTGGATTGAGGTTGATATCCATTATCGACACCCAAACTGGGATTGTATTTCGATTGACAGATAGATAGGGAGGGAGCACCAGACCTTCTGTCGAATGGGTGGTAGATTGTTTTCAAGAGATAGTTGAATAATTAGCAAAATGGTAAAGGCAGTTTATTCTTCATTGTCAGATTTGTACCTTAATTGTATTTTCTTTCAAGAGAGGGGTGTTCGAAAGGTTCCACGAATGAGATACTAGTGATAGTCCAAGATTCACAAATGTTTATTTAGAACTAGCTGGGGTACCTGGTGTTGTCCAATCAATCCCATTGGCATTTTGAAGACATCAAATCTTGTTTATTTTCTTCTATTTTTTTGTGGGGGCATAAAATCCTCATCTATACCCACTAAGTAATGGGGTCGGGGATCATTTAATATTACCCTTCACATCGCTATGCTGGCTTGGACACTATATTGAGATGTTTAGCTTAGACACTATGAAACGGTTTTTAAAAAGAAAATGCAAAAAAAAATCCCCGGCACTCACTGATGAACCTCTGAAGGTTTGAAGATCCGTTTGGCCATCTCTGAGAAAAATGGTGACATGGACAGACAGACAAATATCTCTCCCATAGTATAAATAAATGCATATAATTGGTGATAAAATATATAAATGTAAATGTATGTTCCTCGTTAACTTTCTTTGCAAGTGTTGGACTGTTGCTAGTACTGTCTCTCATTCATCGGATTTTTTTGAACTTCCCATGTAAGCTTACTTCATTTTGGAGGCAGCAATGAACATGCAGCCAGTGGAGATGTTAAAATGGATTATTCATAATGTTTTTGCAAAGCATTTTCCTCATTAAAATTCTCTCCCAGCTGTGCCCCATGAAATGAAATTCCATTGGATGTCAACATTAAACAGCATCCAAGGTAAACAAGACCAAAGATACTCAACAGTATGAAGGACTAGAGATAGCCGACAAACTGGCAATGATTTGCCTGAAAGACCTGAAGCTAACTGATTTATATGCGAGATGAATTTAAACGGTTTTTCTATGTGAATTACAGATGTAATATCTCAGTTTCTCGCTGCCTCACAAGTCCTGTTATCAGAAGAAATAACTGTTAAAATGTCTTGTCTTTTCACCACTCCTTCAACTTTTGTCTCTTGTTCCTCGGCATCCAACAATGATGATATCAAGTTGTATTGTTTGTGGGGTTTTTTTGCATATTATGCTTTTTTTAAATCCTTTTCAACCCTGCAAGCTTTTCTTTGCAGGCAATTTGCTGATTGAATCCTCATTGAATATTACCTTGTACCAAAGCTTTGGTTATTGTTTATTCTAAAGTAAACAACATAACATACAAACAACATTATTCAATTGAGCTGTTTTGTTTGGTGTTCTCCTTAAACCAGAGCTTATGATAGTGGGATTACTAAGGGCCCATGTATCCCATATACTCTTTATTTGATCCTTGTCTCCTAATGTCTTTGTAATTCATGTAAAAATACAACCATGTCAGCCAATGTTTTTGTCCAACATATAATGATGTTCACAACGATGAATATATGAGCCTTTTCTCAAAGTAAAAATATAACAACATCTACATTATTACCTTTGTCAACAAAGGTGAATGCTGGTCATGTTTTCCCCCCTGTCTGTCTGTCCGTCTGTCTGTCTGTGAACAGGATATCTCAAAAAGTTGTGGACGGATTCGGACTAAATTTGGTGGAATGGTTGGGTGTGTGACAAGGAAGAAATGTTTACATTTTGCTGAAGATCTGGAT
>NC_140966.1:26997655-27007655 GCF_056783735.1 Eptatretus burgeri | reverse complement strand
ATAAGGCGTGCTGTCTGTAGTAAGCATCCTATACAAATACATTCCTGCATCACTCACGACATGGTAAATTATAAGGGAAATTAGAAGGAAACAAACAAAATCTTTCAAATCAAAAAGCTTATAAATAAGAAATTCTACATTTTTAAAAAATGGACATCAAAGAAAAATCAAAGGAAAACTGGAAACTCACAGTCACAAGACAAAGAGTTATAGACATGGTATAAGTTATTATGATAAAGTTCCACGAGCCTGAGAATGATGATCCACAAGGACATGAACTGCCAGCATTGTGGGAGATGACCAGTGTGATGGATGAGGCAGGATCGGCAGATACTCCAATGATCTCTCCCCTGGAGGGCAAACTCAGGAGCCACAATGAAATAATACACCGCCACAATTTGTTATGTCACTGCTTTGACTTCCACCCCAGCTACACTACAAATCCCCAGCAAGAGAGTATCCACTGAACTGCAGCATGATAAGTGCTATGGAAATCTTCACAAGAAGGTCATTCAGAGTCAATTCATTCAGACAGCAAACACCTGGCTGAAACTCAGATTCTAAAATGACACACCAAGAAGAGTCTGTGTTAACCTTGAGTTAGGTTATAAAAGCTGTTTGATGATTAATGAGTGAGAGTTGATAAAACACTGTCATGGTATCACAAGAGGGACAATGGAAAATGTCTCTTACAGACAAACAGACAAATTGTATTTCCTTTTTAACCTCCGCCATCGAATATGGATGGAGGTTACTGTTTTCACCCCGTCTGTTTGTTTGTTTGTTTGTGAACAGTATTACGGAAAAACTCCATGGATTTCGACGAAACTTGGTGGGGGGGGGGGGGTTAGGTATGGTCCAAGGATCATGCCATTAGATTTTGGACTTGGTCCAAAAAAACAAACTGAGAAAATTTTGCAACTTTTTTTCAAAAAAATTTCGATTTTATTTGAAAAATATTTGATGTTTTTTTATTTTTTGCATTTCTACATGTTTTAAGTGATTTCCAACCCCCAAAAAAATTGTTTGAGAAAAAAAAAAAACTTAGAAATTTTGCAACTTTTTTTTTCAAAAAAAATTCGATTTTTTTTTTAGCAATTCTACATGCGCGTCGATCTAGTTTAGTTTATTCAATCGTGGTTCAGTAGAGTCTGATCCATTTTGACCTACAATGAATAGGATATCAGGTTCACTTAAGTGACCCAGCAGTATTGGTGGCGGAGGTTTTGCACTCTACCGAGTGCTCCCCCTCTAGTTTATTTATGCCTTTATCTTTCTTCAAATCCCTGTCCTTTATTTCCTGCTTCAATTTTATTCTCTGTTGTGTTCACTTTAATTGGTGTAGTATTCCTGCCATGCAATAGGAGATGCATAATGAAAATATGAAAGACTAGTCTGAAGACGACAATGGTTCACGAGCGGTATTTGACGATGTTGATTGTTTCAGAAGTCAAGGATGAGACAATGTGATAATGTTTGACCAAGTTATAAAAATGATCAACATGATGTGGTACGAGTGACAGGTTATTAGCTGCAAAATGTCGAAAACCCGGTATCGTTCAACAACTTTCAAAATTTGACCTTTGCATAAACTTTATAAGTCACAAAACAATGTTGTGGACATTAAAATAAGGAAACAGGATACGTGCTATAGCTTATTGGAGTTAGTTCGTCGAAGAAGGTCGAAAACCCGGTTCGATTCCCACAACTTTGAAAATTTGACCTTTTTGAACTTTAAAGGTCAAAGGTCAAGGATTATGACCTTTGGTGCAAAACTTCCACTGGAGCATTCCAGGAACAATATAATGTCATATAGGCTATATGGCATTTCGCACTCCTCGGATTATCCATACTTTGATGAAATCAGCGTAAAAACAAACTTGAAGCGGGCGCCACGGGCAAGATGTTCGAGATAGAGCAAAATAGTTTCAAGACTTTTGGTGGGGAATGACCTCAAGATTATGCATAAAAAAATATTGTCATCCTAGCTCTCAAAGTTTAAGCGGTCGGTTTAAGCGGTTTAAGCGGAAAATTTGCAATTTTCTAAGTTTTTGACCTTGTGACCTTGACCTTGGGACGAAAATGAAAAATCAGACAACGACAACTTTTAGATAATTCATTTTGCTATTCAAATACCGAAAAAACCATTCCATTCAGTCAATTCCCTCGGAGAAGATAGATTTTTAATCCGACTACCCCCTAAAAATAGATATTTTTTGGGCGTGGCTCTGCCCTCAATGGGTGTAGCACGCCCTCATCCAGGAAAACACAACTAGACATTGATATCGAACACATAACCAAGTTTCATCAAGATCGGATCAAAGTCCACGGAGTTATGCTCTGGACAGACAGACACACAGACAGACAAGGTGGTAGGCGGACATGGGTAGTCGATCAAGTCGAATTTAGTGGTTTTTCAGCCGTGGGCAACCCCAAGTTCAGAGGGTTGCCATTTGAAAAGTTGAGGGACATTCAAAATTTTGAAGAAATTGTTTTTTGCGCAATCGCTAAACATTATGCAGGTAAAGTTTCGGCATCCTACCTATCATATCAAAATTTTGAAGAAATTGTTTTTTGCACAATCGCTTATGATTATGCAGAAAAAGTTTCGGCATCCTACCTATCGTATTAAGAAAGCTCGATCTGGAGACCATTTGGCTGTGATTTTTCAGTTTCAGGGCTACCATTTGGAAACTATAAGAGATAGAACCTGACGCGATGGGCCCATTCGATGGGGAATGACCTGAGGATTAAGCACAATAAAATTCATGATTCTAGCTTCAAGGGTTAATGCTGCAGATTGTTTTTTCGTTAAAATACCCCCCACATTTAGAGGTTTTTCAGCCGTTGCTGGGCAACGGAGGGGTCCATAGCAACGGTTCTTTCTCACACATAACTAGGACATACCATGAACCTACCATACCAGTTTCTTGTATATCTGACTCATAGTCTCTGAGATATAACGAGCTTCGTTTTTTTTATTGTTTTCGACCAGGGTTCATTCAAAGTCTATCTTCTCCGACAGTTTTCATAGGATCCGGCTGGAAATTTTTGACAATATGGCTGAATGTACTGCCCACAGTCGCTCGTGGGCCGATTTTTGATTTTCGAAAAAAAAAATTTGAGATTTTTTTTTGAAAATTTCAAAGGTCCGTTGCTAGGCAACGGATGGGTCCATAGCAACGGTTCTCATTTGCACACAACTAGGTCATGGTATGAACCTGCCAACCAAGTTTCATCGAAATCGCCATTGTATTAACTGAGCACTGGACCGAACAGACATACAGACAGACAAACATATCGACAGAAATACTGATAATAAGGGTAGACTACATCGACTACCCAACAGACAGACAGACACACAGACATAACGAATATAGTGGTCACTCTGGCTGGCACTCATGAACCAATTAACACAGTAGAGTCCCATTAAGGTGAACAGAATCATTCTGAAAACCTTGTTATTTAACTAATTTATTCTTAGTGGGACAACTGTACATTCATGATTGGATGGTATGACAGTTGAGTTTGTAGAATGCTCAACAGTGAGCGAGTTTTCTTCGATTTTTTTGGCTAAACTTTGTATGTGCATGGCAAAAGCCGCCGCTGTTGGAGTCGCGTGATTGTGCCTTTGTCAGAGAGTGAAAGCCAAACGTCTTCCTCGAGCACATTATCGAAACCAAAAAAAAATACCCTTTACTTGTGTTAACACACGAAGTATTGAAGTGTCCATTTGCCCATCAGGTTTAAATGAACTGTCAGAAGATGGTGTGACCCCATTCCCAATCACAAACTAATTTGCTCGACGTTGAACAAGTTTGACAGACGCAAACACGCTGTCTCATTCACTTTATTTTTCATTTCCCTTTTGAAAATAGCTCCACTTTATCTTGTTTATTTTATTGACCCTACTTTATCTTTGTATATTCTTCAACACTTACGGGACATTTATCCTGTTCAGCCAACAACTCGAACACAATAATTGTTGATATATTTGAGTTGGACAAACATGTGCATGTGTAGAAATATTAAAGGAAGTGTACATCTGGTACATACATTCCCATGGCCAGATGAAGATACATTACCTCCTCCAAATTCTGACCTATCTCTATATTTCCCTCATAGAGATATCATACAAGTTGGTTCACATCCCATCCCAAACTTTCATATCCCTTTCTCCTTCTCAGTGCTGGAGTGGGACGCACCGGTTGCTTCATCGTTTTGGACGCCATGCTGGAGCGCATAAGGCATGAAAATACCGTGGACGTCTATGGACTTGTTACGTGTTTACGGACACAGCGAAACTACACGGTGCAAACGGAGGAACAGTATGCATTTGTTCACGAGGCACTGCGCGAGGCCGTGATGTGCGGTTGTACAGAGGTGCCGGCTCGTGCCCTGCACACTGCTCTGCAGCGGCTGCAGCAAGTGGCACCCGGAGAAACCGCCACTGGGATGGAACTCGAGTTCAAGGTGGATTGTGATGGAAAGGAAGACATGTGCAGATGATTGTCTTTACTGAGTCTATGTCTGTCGAACTATTTCTATTCATTTTTTGGTTTATTATTTTCTATTTTCAATATCAAAATAATACACGAACATATTTTAGTGAATAATTCTCACAACTTTGTAATCATAATCTTCTCAATTCTCCCCTTCATCTTGCTATTATATTTCCTTTTTTATTTTTGTCGTTGGCTTTAAATTATTGTCCTTTATTTCCTGCTTCAATTTTATTCTCTATCGTGTTCACTTTAATGGTCATAGTATTCCTGCCATGCAATAGGAGATGTATAATGAAAATATGAAAGATTAACACAATAAAGTCCCATTAAGGTGAACAGAATCATTCTAAATACTTGTTATTTAACTAATTTATTCTTAATATGACAACTGTATATTCATGATGGGGTGCGGCATGCTCAACAATGAGTGAATTTTCTTCGATTTTTTTTGGGCAAAACTGACTTGGATGAAAGTGTCATGAGGAAAAAACGCCCACATGGGGCACTTGTATTGTAGGATATGCCATTCTTCAGAGAATATGTTAACCTGGCTGTCTTGTCTACGATGTGGATGCAAAAGATCCCATGACATCCTTTGGCAAGACGATATTTTCTAACACGAGCTTGCCCAAATTCAAAATTGCTTGAACATCGGATTGACCACCTTGATCGATGAGGATGCTTCTTGATTTGTCACTAACTGTTGCTCTAGGAATCTCTGTGACTGCTAAGCCTTTCGTGAGAGAGATCAAATAATTTAATAGTGATATGAATATTATGTAGTCAATAGTATAAACATTAATAATCCATGAATATTGATCCCATAGTCTGTCTTTAAATCCACACCCCCAGCGCCTGTTTAACTCCAAGCCACAGACTTCTCGGTTCATCACAGCAAACCTTCCCTGCAACAAGTTTAAGAATCGGCTCGTCAACGTCCTCCCGTATGAGTCTACACGAGTCTGCCTTCTTCCCATCCGTGGTGTTGAAGGCTCCGATTACATCAATGCGAGCTTCATTGATGGTTACCGGTAATTCGGCTTTTGTCATCAGTCGATATTGTGCCTTTAAAATATTTTGAATTGCAGGTCTCTTCATAATCACACTGTACCGCATGTCCACACACCACCATTGCAAAGTCAAACTGTAGTAAATATAAATAATGAAATGTGACACAACGATTGGTTTGCTGCACGTGAAAGAAGATTTATCAAGCTTTATTTTCATGATTTCTTTATATGTAAATGTGGTCATTTATTATCATCAGTAAACTTCAATGTGGGCACTGCTTGTCTGTCACACATAACATGTTTAGGTGATACCCGATCTGCTTCTATTGTCGGTTCAACATTCCTGCATTTACAGTCTAAATTGCAGCCCGAGTCCTCTTCCTCAGGTCTGCAATATTGGTAACCCTCTTTCTATATACCATGTCCTTCATATAACCCTAGAGAAAATATCCAGAGTGGTTATACCTAGTGAACATTGTGGCCACAGAATTGGACCATCGCACCTAATGCATCGATCATTGAAGGATGCCTCCGAGTTTGGAGGTGATGTGTTAGTATAATTTATGTACATGACATCAGCGTCGAGTCAAAGAGTGAGTGTGCTTCTTTCCATACACACACACACACACACACACACTCTCTCTGTGGGACCCCAACATTCGCAGACCCTGCATATTCACAGTTCATAAAATGTAACCTGCTTCTACAATTGCAGCCGTATGCTTCTCTTCTGTTGAGGGGCTGCGAAGGTCTGATGGTTTGGTTTTTAATTTAAAACAGCTTCGCCATTAAGTAGCATGTACGAATCAGATTCGGAGTGAGCCGACTGGAAGGGTGCAAAGGGCACTGCATGTGCGAGCAGGCTTGCAGGCAGGCCATTGCCAAATATATATATATCATGGGTTTTAAATGCTCTCGCACAGTTTTATATAGAACCCGGAAGTTAAAAAGAAAATGTTGCTATTTGGCCACGTTTTGTCACCATTCCCTTCCGCTCCCCTTCCACTGCTTTCCTTCACTGCCCCACACACCACCTTCCCTTCCCCTCTCCTCATGCTACCTTCCCCTCTCCTCACACTGCCTTCCCTTCCCCTCATCCTGCCTTCCCTTCCTCTCACAGTGCATTCTCTTGCCCTTACACTGCCTTACCTTTCTTTTTCTTTACGCTGCCTTCCCTTCCCCTCACACTGCCTTTCCTCCCCCTCCCCTCACACTTACCTCCCTCCCAAACCTTCATCCCCTCACCACCTCTGTGGACATCACCCGGCGATCACCGCATGCTGTATTAACGTGGTTTTAACGTACCCCATTTCATTCAATCCTGTACTATCCCGCCCCCCTTTCACCAGAAGTCCCTCGACAAAACACAAGTCAAAAACCCCTCCCCTCATGCTTACCTCCTCCCAAACCCCCACCCATTCCCCACCCCTCTCTCCCCCATCCTCTTTGCTCCCACTCTCCCTGCCAGAGTGTATAGCGACATTTGATGAGGCATTGCTCTCCCCGCACCCCACCTTTCGTCACTCTTCCTCCCTTCCTGACCCTTCCCATTTCCCCCACCCTGACTCCCCCCTCGCTTCTTGCTCCCTTCTCACTCCCCCTTACTCCCTCCCCCCCCCACCATTCCCTCCCCTCCTCTCCCTCTCCCTCTCTCTCTCTCCCACCTCTCTCTCCCTTCCTCTTTTTTCCCCCCTCCCTATTTCACCTCCCCTCCCCTCCCGTAACATTCCCATCAGTGTAGCGATGGGTTGTATTTGATATATATATATATATATATATATATATATATATATATATATATATATATATATATATATATATATGTATATATATGTATGTATGTATGTATATATATATATATGTATGTATGTATGTATATATATATGTATGTATGTATATATATATATATGTATGTATGTATATATATATATATGTATGTATGTATATATATATATATGTATGTATGTATGTATATATATATATATATGTATGTATGTATATATATATATATGTATGTATGTATATATATATATATGTGTATGTATGTATGTATATGTATGTATATATATGTATGTATATATATATGTATGTATATATATATGTATGTATGTATATATATATATATATATATATATATATATATATATATATATATATATATATATATATATATATATATATATATATATATATATACATATATATATACATACATATATATGTACATATATATATATATATATATACATATATATATATATATATATATATATATATATATATATATATATATATATATATATATGTATGTATATATATATATATATATATATGTATATATATATATATATATATATATAACGTTATCAGGTTTAATGGCATCATTTATCTCATGCTCAAGCAAGAGTGTCCCAGTCATAATAATTTTGATACTTTATCGTGAAAACAAAATAATAATAATAATAAAACCAATACAATGGTACAAATTTTGTTCAGAAAAACACTAAATATTTCTGTAAGGTACCTTTAGCACACTATAATTATACAGCGTTGGTGCTGCCAAAGCATTTTCTTGGCAAGGCTTATACTGGCTGGTTTGCCATTGTCTTCCCAGCATTGTTTGTCCATGCCCTATCCTTTTTAAATGCTGCACGTTAATCAAGGAAGCAGCACGTACCATTTTCTTTTTTAATTCTTTGGTTTGACTCTGCCAGGGTTTTAACCACCGATTTCCCAGACTCAGAGTGGACACTCTCACCATTATGCCACCGAGTCTTGTATATAAGGTACAGTCTGACTTTTTCATTAGCCTGTTCAGATCCAGTAAGGAAATGACAGCCACTGAATTGGGATGTGGATTTGCATGGGCATGACATATAGCTTCGGGGACTGATTCCAGATTTAGACTTCATGATTGAATGTGAAAGCTCAGTCTTTCCCTCATTTAGAAAGCTCCACACTTGTGTACTTTGCCATTAACACAGAGTGAGTTTACAAAAAGCTCTGTACTGTGTGAGAGCAATAATTCTTTGTCAATATTTTTAGATCTTTTCGTCGATCTGCTTGGTCCAAAGCTCGATGCTACTCGTAGTATAATTGAAACAGGAGCTTCTCTCTGAAATATCACGGTTGAAGTATCTTCTTCTTTTTTCCTATCTTTGTTAGGATTTAAAAAATTTCTAATCTACTTTGCGACTGTGTAAGGAAATATGGATTAGCCTGTTTGGTGTTTCCATCTGAACACGTAGCTCATTTGAAGTTGGAATCCAAGAGGTTCGAATGCCATATACTGTGTCCATTTACCAATTGTCTGATGTTCACCTGGCTTCCCAATAGAGAAGAAATTTGAAATCTTTTTAAAAGTGACAATCTCCTGATAAAGTGGCTGGTTGACTGAAAATGTGAAGATTGCACTTCATTCTCATGAATTTGACTTGCATTAACTTAATGTTGGTTTTTAGTCTTGCTTGAAACTAATTTCAGCTCAAGGATTGCCGACTATATCTCCTTTAACCTTTACTTTCCTTATCTGTATTTGCCATAAACTGTCAGTTTGGCAGATCCATGATTTTCAAACAATAACTGTATTGTTATTTTATCCCTTCGTTTGCATTTTGCAAAATTTGAGGCATGGAGATGTTTGTAATCTACTATTCACATTCGTATTGACCCCAAATATTCCCACCTTCATTTGTGGTTGGTGGGGTATAGTTTTTGGCCGAACTCTTTCACGTACTGGCTGCTTGGGCCTGCTATTCAACTGAAAATATCAGGAAATTCGAATTTGTTCAAGGTGTTGGCAATAACTCCCCTATTATTAATGAAAGACCATGTCGTTGGATGTTTAACATCCACCACCAACCAGTCTGGCAGAAGGGTCGTCTGACTTAACGTCCTTCCCATTGACGGCTCACAAATTGATGAATCACTCCATATGTGAAACACCAGGATGACAGTTTAGAGATGGGTCGAGATTTGAATCCAGATTAAATTGTTCAAATCAGCGAGTGTGCTACCTCTAAAGCCAGGCCAAATATGTGTAATGTTTCTCATTAATAGGCAGACTAATATTAACTAATATGTTCATTAACCTCTTCCTCTCTTTAATTACATCGCTCTGCTCTTCATTCCGAGTTCTTTCATCTCACTGTCATTCGTTTCTCTTATTTTTAATGTTGTGTCCACAACGTTTGTGGTCAGCATTCAGATCTCCTACTGTATTATTTAAAACAAGCTGTCCCTTGTGATCAATTTTCACTGTTTTAAGATACCATGCTATCCCCACACTCACAAAATTGACATGAGGTGGGAGATGAGTGAGAGATTGGAAGAAGTGTCAATGATTTTTGTCCAACAGAGAAAGCTTGTTTATCTTTTCCCAATATGCATATGCACTCTCTCAGATGCATAGCTTAATGCCAGTGTAGATCACCCATTCCAAAACAATTATAATACAACTGCTGAGAGGAATTTACAAGGCCTGAC
>NC_140966.1:26960155-26990155 GCF_056783735.1 Eptatretus burgeri | reverse complement strand
AAGAGGAGTTGAATATTTTGGTCATTGAATTCAACCACAAATAATTTTTTGGTCAAATTTGTTTCATGGATTTTGCAAGTATCATCCTCTGCATGACGTCTTCTTGTGACTTGCAAAATCAAAGATTTTTCAAGTATCTTGGTTCGTCGATTTTGTTATTCTGTCTGTTTGTCTGTTCATCGCCTGCAGGTCACAATTTTAAACCGATCTTCACAAAGTTTCACCACATTGTAGATTTTGTCATAAGGAATAAGCCTAATGTTTTTGAGGTCAAAAGGTCAAAAGGCAACATCGGCCAAAGGTCAACAACTGAGGTGGGATTTCTAAAATTGTCAAATTTCATCCGATTGACTTGAAATTTGACAAGGATTTATATTTCAGGTCACTGAATTCAACCAGCGAATTATTTTGAGGTCAACATCGACCAAAAGGGCAACATAGGCCCAAGGTCAACAACTAAGGTGGTATTTCTAAAATCCTCAATTTTCATCCAATTGACTTCAAATTTGAAGAGGATTTTCATATCAGTTCACTCAATTCAAACACCAATTATATTTTTGAGGTCCACATCGGCCGAAATTCTAAAATTGTCAATTTTCATCCGATTGACTTCAAATTTTAAGAGGACATGTATTTCAGGTCACTGAATTCAACTAGCCAATTATTTTTGAGATCAACATGGACCAAAAGGTCAACATAGTCCCAAGGTCAACAACTATGGTGGTTTTTCTAAAATCCTGAATTTTCATCCGATTTACTTGAAATTTAAAGAGGATTTATATTTCAGGTCAATGAATTCAGCCACCAATTATTTTGTAGGTCCACATCGGCAAAAGGTCAACATAGGCCGAAATTCTAAAATTGACAATTTTCACCCGATTCACTTGAAATTTGAAGAGGAGTTGCATATTTGGTCATTTAATTCAACCACCAATGATTTTTGAGGTCAGATTTGTTTTATGGATTCTGCAAGTATCGTGCTCTGCACGACGTCGTTGTCTTGTTATTCTGTTTGTTTGTCTGTCTGTCGCCTACAGGTCACAATTCGAAACTGATTATCATTAAACTTTACCAAATAATAGAGGTAGTCTCAACTGAGAAGCCTATTGATTTTGAGGTCGAATGTCTGAAATCGTCATTTTTCATCCGATTGACTTGAAATTTGAACAAGATTTGCAAATTACGTCACTGAATTGGAAACCAACTATTTTGGGGGTCGAAAGGTCAACTCGAGGTCAAACTTCTAAAATCATCAAATTTATTGGAAAAATTACCAATTTAAGTGATAATAAAACAGCAATTGCATAGTATATTAATGAATTGGGAAACTAAATATTTTTGAGATCAAAAGGTAAAAGGTCAACTCAAGGTCAAACTTCTGAAATCTTCAATTTTCAAATGAAAAAATCGTCAGTTTACATTCTATTAACTTGAAAGTTGAACAGGATTTGCATAACCCATCACTGAATTTTGAAAGGAAATATTTTTGATGTCAAAGGTCAACTCAAGGTCAAACTTATAAAATCATCAACTTTAATCTGAAAAATCATCAATTTTAATCTGATTAACCTGAAAATTAAGCAGCAATTTCATTGTACATTGCTGACTTTGGAAACCAACTATTTTGAGGTCAAAAGGTCAAAGGTCAACTCAAGGTAAACCTTCTAAAATCATCAATTTCAATCTGAAAAAAAGAATCAATTTTCATCCGATTGACTTCAACTTTGATATTGTGAATTATAATCTTAATGAAATGGACAATTTGATGTAACCATGGCAACCTTTGGAGAGGGTGGATTTTGCAAGAATCATACTCCGCACGACATCGTTTTTCTTGTTTGTTTGTCTGTTTTTTGTTTGTGTGCAGGATATCTCAAAAAGTTGTGGACAGATCCGGATGAAATTTTGTGGACAGGTTCGGTATGTGACAAGGAATAATTGATTCTATTTTGGTGACGATCCAGATCCGGCTACTAGAATTTTTGAGTGATTCTTCACCATTGAGAGACAGGGCCAAAACGATATATTGTTGCGGGGCTGGGTATCGGCGACGAGCACGACCACTAGATGGAGCTGCAGGGTCGACTCCACCGATCACCTGGAATGTATAGGTTGTCACCCCGGATAACTCTGGAGCCGACGGGTCCCTTATCAGACCGAAGTTCGCCAATAGATCAACCACATGGGGTAGGGTCGATTGCCAATTTCAATTTACCTAAATGCCCACGTCATCCAAACTACCGGGCAAATTCACCCTCGACGATGCTCGTACGGAACGGGCCGCTAGCGTACTCAAACCGTGTGCGACTCGAGCGGACGGTCACTGAGCTTCCGTTGGTCCAAATGTCCCTTTACAGCGGCAACAGCCTGGCTATTTCTCCAACACGCACCGTGTTAAACCAATAGAAGAAAGACAAAAACGAACTGATACATTTAACACATGGGTTTATTTATAATGGAGCAGGGGAGCATGTAAGAAGCAGTCTTTATTGAGGCCTCCAGCTCGGAGGGAAAGGACGAGCTGAAGTCCAGATTCTGCCTCGGACCCGTCCACCTCATGTGGTCTTCGAGCTGAGTCGAACCTGGCACCAGCGAGAGGCGAGCCGAATCCAGACACCGGCGAGCCACGATCAGCCTCCAAAGCTCCGGCGGATCCTCACACGCTCCAGAACACGTGCTGGTGAAGACGAGGTGCCGATCCTTCGCAACCCGCTCGAGTAGATTCAACCAAACAACCGCCAACCACTTTCTGTGCCCTCCATTCCCTTTTTATACCTCTCGGGCGCGGCTCGCTCAGGAGTCGCCCGTTCGCCGTGGGTGGGACCTGACCTTTCCCCTACTCGGCGCACCGCCAAGCGAATCGGTCGGTGGGGCATGTCGCATTCCATGATTTGGAGTGCCCAAGCGAGCCGATGGGTCGGGCCTGACCTTTCCCCTACTCGGCATGCCGCCAAGCGAATCGGTGGGTGGGGCATGTCACATTCCATGACTTGGAGTGGCCAAGCGAGCGCGCGGAGAATGCCGGGAGCAGAGGGTTTTCATTGGTGTTGTAAAAATAAAAGGAAACCCTGACTATCAAAATAACTTCGCAGCACATGTACATTTAATCACCCACTAGACACGGGACAAGGGAGCTATCTATCCACATTTACTTATCGATATAACTGAGCTATTGGAACCTGAATGTCTGCATGCACAAGGTTTCCAGATTCTCAACAATATAGAATGATATCTCAAAAAGTTGTGGACGGATTCAGACGAAACTTGGTGGACACTTTGGGTGTCTTGCAAGGACGAATTGATTTGATTTTGGTGAAGATCCAAATCCGGATCTGGATACGAGAATTATCTAATTTTTCTCCCCCGCTGCGTGGCGGAAGGGGGATATTGTTGTCACCCAGTGCATTCGGCTGTCCGTCCGTCCATCCGGGCGTCAACATTTATAGCTGAGTGCGATAACTCATAAACTGTTCGCCATATCGATTTGAAATTCGGGTCACACATGTACCACCTGAAAAGGAAGAACTCTATTGATTTTGGGCATGGCCAGATCCAAGATGGCCGACTGGGGTGGCCATCTTGAAAAAATGTTTTTTTCGCCATATCGATTTGAAATTTGGGTCACACATGTACCACCTGAAAAGGAAGAACCCTATTGATTTTGGGCGTGGCCAGATCCAAGATGGCCGACTGGGGCGGCGTCAACATTTATAGTTGTTAGTGCGATAGCTCATAAACTGTTTGCCATATCGATTTGAAATTCGGGTCACACATGTACCACCTGAAAAGGAAGAACCCTATTGATTTTGGGCGTGGCCGGATCCAAGATGGCCGACTGGGGCGGCCATCTTGAAAAAAATGTTTTTGTAATAAACGGAAAACCGCTTCTCTGATTTCAATTATTTTTGGTTACTACGTTCCTCACCCCTGGGGAACTTTTTTGAGATGATGACCAAATGGTGTCTTGTTTCCAATTCACCTCCCTCATTATCTGGAATATGTATGATCTTTTTCATTCAATGGCGGGGGATTCCCCATCTCTGATGGTATATTTTTAAAGTGATTCTTGAGCATTCAGAAATAGGGCCGAAAACGATATAGTGCTGTATAGCATGACATTTCAAAAATGTCTTGGCCCTATATGTTCTCATGGATCAGGCATTACGTGGCAGAGGTATGCGCTCCACCAAGTGCCCTTCTAGTTGTTCTTGTGTGTTTATGATATTTATCATTTCATTGGGCACATAAAATATGTTTCGGCAGTTTCAAATTGTAGAGCTTACAATCTGGGATGGGTTGCCTCTTCGATGCAGGGTATTGGAAATCAGAGTGCAGGAATTTGGAAATCGGCCAAGGTGCTGGCAGTAGCTTACCTACTCTTCACGAAGAACACTAGCGGATTTTTTTAACATCCACTAACTAATGACGGCAGACAGGACATCAAGTTTAACATCCGTCCAGGGGATGGCACACAATTTGATGAATAATCCTGCATGTGAAACACCAGGTTGAGAGTTTATAGCCTGGCCGGGATTCAAACCCAGGCGAGACAGTTCTCAGATGTGAGCGTGCATACCTCTCGGCTATACTTTCAGCCTCTTGTGGTGATTGTCATTGACATACAGCATTTTTTGACCAAGAAATACGACCTTTAAAATACTTCACTGTTGGTAAAGTTTAAATACCCAATATGAACAGTGCATCAAACCTGAAAACGAAATGAACATGATTACAGTCGAGTTCCTATCATCACTGGTCGGGTAGTCGGCGATTAAACCGTCTCCCCCACCAGGTTTCCTGGTGAGGAGGGTGTTTAGATATGGACACCCAGCAGGATTAAAAACAAAACCTATCAAAGGACAGAGGAGCTACTTGTGAGCCAACGGCCATCCATATCGAGTGCCCAGCTGTGTCTGCGGATGTCCTCCTGCAGTTTGGTTACTTCTTATTAGGAGGTTGGTGGCAGGATTTGCACTCCAGCCACCGTAAAACCCTTCATTCCACAAAACATTATCGAAGCATAAAAAAAATCTGAAAACCCACTCCATGGGAGTACCTCCTGTGCAACTTCCCTTCTCAGAGCAGCTCATTGGATGATGGGATTGGGGCAAAGCCTTCGGGACCCCCAATCTTTGATGAGAGGAGGGAAACCACGGGGTAACATCCCTGGGTCAGATTGTGGGAGAGTGTGTCGGAGTGGTGTTGAGGTGTCGTTCACCAGACGGCGGTTTCCTTGGGTTAACCTGAAGCGGTCCTTTCGGGTGGGTGCCTGGAATGTTCTATCCCAAAGAGAGGATGATCACCTGTCTCTGTTATAATCTGAGCTCAAGCGTTTGGACATCGGTATTACAGCACTCTCTGAGGTATGGAGACCGGATTTCGGCGAGATCATGGTGGGTGGTTACACCAACTATTGGTCTGGTCACTCTGATGGTTACCATACCCAAGGAGTTGCTGCAGCTGTGTCCAATAAGCTGACCCCAATGATAATTGAGGTAACACCGGTCAACGAGCGTATTATGAGATTAAGGATTCGTCACTCCTTAGGTGTCATTTCCCTCGTCTCTGTTTATGCTCCGACTGAGGCGAGTGATCTCACAGTGAAGGACGCATTCTATGCCACGCTCGAGTCTGTGGTTGATCAGTGCCCCAAGCGAGATACACTTCTAGTCTTGGGGAATTTTAATGCATCGACTGGAACTGATAGGGATGGTTATGAGACGTGTGTTGGTCCCCATGGGTCTGGAACTGTGAACCTGAATAGCACTAAGTTCCTCGACTTTGCAAGAAGTCATGGACTTAGGGTGACCATTTCATGGTTTCAGCGAACCTCAAGCTCATCGCTGGACTTCCAACGCTGGTGGTGTGGCAAAGGAGATTGACCATGTGCTCGTTGATGGTCACTGGAGGATGATCCAGAACTGCAGGGTCTACCGGAGTGCTCAGTTCCTCAATACTTATGACCGGCTTGTTGTAGCAACTCTTAAGTTGCACCTTAAATCCAGGAGAATGGTACCATCCCAGCCTTGGCTTTATGTTTGCAAGCTCAAGGATAAGAGGGTAGCTGAGGAGTTTGCGAACAAGCTGAGTGGAGATTTGGGGAGTTGGGGTGCTTTGGGAGATCCTGAAGAGTTGTGGAGTGCCTTCAAGACCACCATCCTTGATGTTGCCGGTGGATGTCTTGGAATTCACCGTAGGGCGAAGAAGAATTTTGTCCCTCAAGGGACACTGGATACCATTGACCAGAGTCACAGGGCCAGACTGAATGGTGATGCTGAGCTGTTCAGGGAGCTGAGGCATAAAACTGTGTGTGCGATTTGGGTGGACAAGGAGGCCTTTGTGCAAGGAATGTGTGAGGGGGTAGAGTATCACCTGTGGTCAAGTAATTCTCATCCTGCTTACAGGGGAATTCACGCATTGCGTTCATCCAAGCCCATCCCTTAGTGTACTGCAATTACGAGGTCCGTCTAAAATGTAACGGGACTGAGCATGCTGTGTGCTCCACTTACACAACTTGAATGAACGGGTTGCGTCACAGTCTTTCACAACATTCCAGCAATATATATGATTGGTGATGGCTGACTGTGCTCATTGTGTGATTTTTTTTACAGGTCGTGCTTTGCACGTTGTCCAGTCTGTCATCACGCTATGAATCATGAGCAGAGAGCCAATCTGAAGTTTCTTGCCAAGCTTGGCAAAACACCGTTCGAATCCTTCGCAATGCTGCAACAAGTCTACGTGGAAGAAACGATGTCACGTACACGTGCATTTGAATGGCACAAGAGGTTCAAAGAGGGATGGGAGGAGGTTGAAGACGATCCACGGTCTGGAAGACCTTCAACGAGCAAAACGGTGGACAACATCGAGCGTGTAAAGCAGATGGTGCGCGCAGATCATTGACTCACGGTGTGGATGATTGCTGAGGAACTTTCCATCAACAAGGATACTGTCTGGAGCATCATTATTGAAAATCTCAAAATGTGCAAGGTGTGCGCAAAGATGGTCCCCAAGCTGTTGCCCGAGGACCAGAAACAGCAAAGGGTCACTGTCTGTCAAGACAATATCGAGCGTCTCGAGGACAATCCAGGTCTTCTCGGGAGAGTCATTACTGGCGCTGAATCGTGGATATTCGAATACGATCCCGAGACCAAACGGCAGATTCGTCATTGGAAAAGTCCGGCATCACCAAGACCAAAGAAAGCATGGATGTCGAAGTCGAAGGTCAAGGTGATGCTCATTGTGTTTTTTGACATCAAGTGCATCGTCCACTTCGAGTTTCTCCCACAGGGTCAAACAGTGAATCAATATGTGTTCAAGGAGATCCTCCGGCACCTCATGAGATCAGTCCGGGACAAGAGGAGGGATCTGTGGGAGAACAATGCCTGGATGCTCCAGTTTGCTCCACCATGACAACGCCCCTGCTCACAGTGCCCTGAGCATCTGACAGTTTCTGGCGGAGAGGAACGTGCCAACTATGGAGCACCACCCGTATTCGCCAGACTTGGCCCCTTGTGATTTTTTCCTATTCCCCAAGCTCAAGGGGGTGATAAAGGGGACCCGATTTCCTGATGGGGAGGCCATCAAAAGGGTCGTGACGACGGAGCTCCGGAGGATTCCAGAAGAAGCCTTCCGGGGGTGCATCGAATCATGGAAGAAGAGGATGGACAAGTTTGTGAGACTGGAGGGAAACTATCTTGAAGGGTACAAGCTGTGATTTCAATATATTTTTTGGAATAAAATTTCTGTGAAGTTAATCCCGTTACTTTTTAGATGGACCTCGTGGAGCAGAGGGTGGTATGCTGTTGAGAGAGGAGTCCGAAGTAAAGACCCGCTGGATCGGTTACTTTGAGCAGTTGTCCCAGGCTGATCCCCCAGCTGTCGAGTTGGATGTCAAGGGTTTTACAATCGCTGTTGCTGACCCTCCAATCAACTGTGGTCCACCTTCATTTGTGGAAACAGGCTGCGGTGAACCGGTTGAAATGGGGTAAAGCTCCAGGGATCTGTGTCATCCATGCTGAACTTCTCAAGGCTGGTGGAAATGCTGCACTCGTATCGTTGCATGCAGTTCTGTGCTTTGCCTGGAACACAGGCATCATCCCAACTGATTGCAAGAGGGGCCTTGTTGTCCCCCTCTGGAAAGGCAAGGGTGATCGCCAAGACTGCAACAACTACTGAGGGGTGACGCTGCTCTCAATGCCGGGCAACGTAACAGCTTTGCTTAGATAATTATTGAGAGAGTTTCCCACCGTCTGCTTGAGCACCAGCGTCCAGAGCAGTCAGGCTTTACAGCAAAGAGGTCAACGATTGACCATATCCTTGCTCTTCAGGTCCTCACCGAACGCAGACGAGAGTTTCGGCAGGGGCTGCTTGCAGCCTATGTTGATCTCTGTAAAGTGTTTGATTCAGTGAATCGGGATGCCCTCTGGAGGATTCTTGGTCTTTGTGGGGTGCCACCAAAACTGATCGATTTGATGTATGAACTCTACTCTGGTACTGAGAGTGCTGTGAGATGTGGTGGTACCATCTCTGACTTATTTCCAGTTGTTACTGGAGTTTGTCAGGGGTGTGTTCTGGCCCCCATACTTTTCAGCACTTGTATGGACTGGATTCTTGGGAGGATGTCGGAGAGATCAAGCTGCGGTGCATCGTTTGGGAACGTCAAGATCTCTGACCTTGATTTCGAAGATGATGCAGTCATCTTTGCGGAGACTTTAGATATCCTTTTGGGGGCCCTCGAGGTGCTGAATGAGGAGTCGGAGCCCCTGGGATTACGGGTTTCCTGGGTCAAAACTAAGATCCAGGCTTTCATTGACATTTTGGATGCTGCTGTCCTGTCTGTGCCTGTTTGTGGTGAGGATGTTGAGGTCGTGGAGAGATTCACTTACCTTGGCAGTGATATTCATGTCTCTGCTGGGTGTGACTCAGAGGTCAACAGCTGTCTGGGTCGGGCCTGGGGAGTCATGGATTCACTGGATCATGGGATGTGGCGCTGCCGGTACCTGTGCGGGAGGACGAAAGTCCAAGTCTTCAGGTCCTTGGTGCTTCCAGTCTTTCTCGATGGATGTGAGACTTGGACTCTGACCAGGGATCTGAGACGGAGACTTAATTCCTTTGGTACCAGGTCTTTTCGGAGAATCCTTGGCTATTGCTGGTCAGACTTTGTGTCCACCGTTGCTGAGAGAGACTGAAATAAGATTTGTTACCTGCATAGTCCGTGAGCATCAGCTGTGGCTGTATGGACACGTGGCTCGTTTTCCTGACGCTGATCCTGCTCGCCAGATTCTCTCAGCGAGGGAGTCTCGTGAGTGGAGGAGGCCAATGGGCTAACCACGTGCCTCGTGGTTGCAGCAGGTTGATCGGCATCTCAAGGAGATGGGGATGGGCCAGGCATCTGCCTGGGGGATGGCCAGACGGAGGCCCCTAGAGTACCAGCGGAAAGTGGATGCAGCGACGCACTGCTCTGGCGCATGCTCCCATACCTGACCTGACCTATCATCAGGCAGAAAACAATGCAGAATCGAAAAAAAAATGCAATGATGACGGTATTTACATGATTCTGTTGTTTCCACCTCTTGAACCACTCTTTTGTCATCATGCACTCACTGCATCCTGATGGAATGTATAGATTCCAAACACTTAGGATGAGAAATGCTATTGGAGGCAAGAATCTTGCCAAAGTACCAGCAAACAATGTCATACTTCTTCAAAAGACTGGAATTTTATTTAAACATCTAAAAAATGAGTGCCATCATGTAAACAGTCAGCTTAACATCCTTTCCAACAAATAGGATACAACACTATGATATAACGCATCGCTTACAAAAAAATATAATGCCTTGTTTGCAAGTGATAGTATGCCTGAGTGTGATATAAAGCCCTCTTTGCACATTGAGACATCTGAAAGGAAGCCAAGTCCCAAGGTAAGCTTCGAAACCACCACAGCTAACTTTGTTTCATCCCTCTGTCCTCTTCCAGTTCACCCAGGTCACACACATTGTTGTAGAATTCCACACCTGGTTACACTCCCAAACTTGAAGCTGAACACTCACCATTCCTTTGTTCCCACATTGTCTTAACCGTGGAACCAACTCAATGTGTCTGCTGTCTCGTGCACAACACTCCAGTCTTTCAAGAATGCCGCTCATCATTACCTCATGCTTTATCCCATTCCAACCCATGCACTCATATACTCTTGCTGACCACCCTCTAGGACTTTTTTTAAGTGATTGGGGATACTTTTAGGATGGTATGTCGAGGAAGCATTTCTGTGCCCATCTCAAGTTCCCCTGAGAGTATTTGAGGTCAACACGAGAGTGTAGCCTTTCTCTACATGTACACCAGACCGTAAGCTAGAATCGAACCCACCACCACTGGGATGTCAATCCAGTGTCCTCACCACTAGACAGCTACCATAATTGAATGTTTGGTGACAAATGTTTTGTTCAGAATGAAATACTGTATTCCAGACTTTGAATATCTCTTACTACAATCCCCATGATAATGTTGATTTTAGTATGAGGTATTCCAGATGCAGGGAACATTATAATGATTATGATACTTCAGCAGTGATATGCTAATACCATTTACGATTTTATGAATAGTGACGTATTTCTTTTCCAATGGGTGGTGTGTGTCCAGGCAACAAAAGGCATACATTGCCACACAAGGTCCTCTGGCTGAAACCACAGAAGACTTCTGGAGGATGCTCTGGGAGCAGAATTCCACCATTGTGGTGATGCTAACCAAGCTTCGCGAAATGGGCCGGGTGAGCAATGCAATACTGCAGGCCTTCTCAAAATATGGCATACGGCATACTGATGTGTGTGTTCAATCTCATAACGTGACATTTTAGTCTCATTACCTCCGCCACCGAAGGTGAAGGAGGTTACGTTTTCACCCCTTTCTGTTTGTTTGTCTGTCTGTCTGTTTGTTTGTGTTCAGGATATTTCAAAAAGTTGTGGACGGATCCGGATGAAATTTTGTGGACAGGTTCGGTGTGCGACTAGGACGAACTGATTAGATTTTGGTGAAGATCCGGATCAGAATACTAGAATTTTAAAAGTGATTCTTCACCATTGAGAGATAGGGCCGAAAACGATATATAGCACGATATCTCAAAAAGTTGTGGACGGATTTGGATGAAACTGGGTGGACAGGTTAGGTATGTCGCAAGGACGAATTGATTCGATTTTGTTGAAGATCTGAATCCGGATACGAGAATCATTTAATTTTTAAAGTGATTCTTCACCATTGAGAGACGGGGCCAAAAACGATTCAGTGCTGTGTAGCATGATATTTCAAAAATGTAATGGGCCCGATATGTTGTCGTGGATCAGGCATTACGTGGCGGAGGTATGCCCTCCACAGAGTGCCCTTCTAGTTGTCGAATGGTTTAATGACGTCACATTGAAAACATTAAAAAGTACCAAGAACTCCAAATTTGATGGTAAGAAATAGTTTTGCAAATAAATTAAAGTTAAAAACAAACTATATGTTTTGATATGTTTCATTTTTTACATCTCACAATTAAAAATTAAGTTCATTAACAAAATGTTTTTGGCTGCAGGGTCTAAGGCTCATGGGGGAGCAGCAACACAAATCATGATCACACATATGCATACAAATACAGTAGATAATACTTGACCTGACTTCAGACAAATGCAGCCACAGAGCTTGGGGGAAGTGATATCACTTCTCAGAGCATTTTGTGTACCAGAAACATCTTTATGACATTGCTTTTCTCTGAAAACTCATCGGAGTAATTACGCTTGAATTTCCTCCTCCCAACAGATGATAATCGATGGGGTTTATTTGGCCTCTATCCTTTAAATGGTGAATTTAAGCAAGGAATGAGCAAGTAATATTTTGAGTCCTTGAAAGTCAACCCGATATCACTCGACGAGAATGAGAATGATAATCGACCTCCCAGACTCGGAGAAGATGCTCTAAGTCTAACCATTATGCCACTCAGTGTGATTTACATTCAAATGTTAATTATTTTTTATGTTGAATCAGCAATTTCCAGGTTGCATGCACGTGTTCTTCCATTACCTCCTTGTGGTTAACCTCTCCAAAATTAGGCTTAATGCACACCTCCACTTTTGTTCCTCTTTTCACCCGTTTGTGCAACCGCCTTCCTGAGGCCATTCAATTCCATTGGAACAGCCTTCCTCAGCGGTGCACTGCCTTCTGCCCCCTCCCCTTCCCTGCCTGCTGACTTATCTTCCCCCATTAACCTTGCCTGGCCCTCTTACTTGTGGGTTACTGTGTTTCCTCCCCTCCTCTCTTTTTTTTTCCTGTTAGTTCCCTTGATTTTTTTTTTTTTTGCCATCCACCTATCGCCTCATTATTGGTTCGTTACTCACTCTCCCATGAACCTGGATCTTGTGTAGAAAGCAGAAATGACCCATGGCAACAATAAAACCAGATGAATTGTCACAAGAGAGAAAAAATATTTTTTAACATGACGTTGTGTACCTGTTACTTTTCACTGCGGAAAAAACATAAATTACAAATTGCTCAATGGGACAGCTGCATTAGATGTATAAATGTATAATTACACATTTCATTAATAAACACATTGGTTTGAAGAATTATATTTGAAGCATAAACATCCTAATATATACTGTTGGTGAAAGAATACATTTGCGTTTGCAAGTCAAAAATAAATCGTGCATCATAATTTACATAACAAGGTAAAGAAAAAGAGTAAGAATCAGGAGAAAATAAAATAGAAACTCAACCAATCATGGAGGGGTGAAGTGCAAAATGGACAGAACGCGAGCACTCGGAAATTTCCTTTGTCGTTCGTTGGATTCAATGTGATGAAACACGTTGGGCAAGAGCATCGAGTGGGAAACATCACACTGTAGCCATGATGCCTCAGGGACCCTTTTCACTCCATTATCCTGTACTGCCGCTTGAAGGACTGCAGGTCTTAATGGCATTTTCAGCTCGGGATCACGTGAAGGGACGATTTTCCCAGTATTCTCTTTTCCTCCTCGTCATCACTTGAGGATGCTAGCCAAGCCAGGATATGTTGCCATTGTATTATATCTTCATACAAAAGAGCACCTTACATGGTCGACAGACAGATGCACAAGCTTTGGGTTGCTTGCCAAAAAGCATTTGCTAATGAATACGTATGGATGAATACATACTGTGTTGTACCAATCTTTTTGACACCTCCATGTTACTCGGTTCCCAGGCCCTAAAATATCCAAGTGCTGCTCAGTTTCTGTCTCATTTGACTCTGTGCGGCTGCCATGCTCAGCTGTATCAGGCTTCCTCTCACGTACTGCCTGCATTCGGTCTCTTTTCGGCTTAGGAATGAATTATTTAATTTTAACAGATGAATCATTGTTGTATTTGATGAAAACTGACTATAAACTCAAATCCTTATAATCATGTTCAAATATCAGAATAAATATTTGTATGCTCCACAATATAATGAAGTAATTGATTTTCTGCCGAGTAAGAATGCATAAGGGAAGTGGGAGATCGGGGTGGGAGGCTACATTGAGAAAATTAAGATGGATAAATGGAGAAGAATTTAGGGGTGACGAATAAGAAGGAAAGGATGTGAGAGGAGTGCTGGGGATGTGGAGAGAAAGAGAGAGGTAGGGAAGTTGAGAGGAGAGAGCAGTGGGGAGGGGGAGGAAGGAAAAGAATAAACCACATGGGTTGGCATCTTATAAGGATGGGGGGATTTTTTTTGCCATTGCTGATTGCAAATGAGAAAGTGACATCACAAAGATGGCCATTATGATTATATATAAGTCAGCCATTATGATTGTCTGAAGTCAAGCCCACTGCTGTCTCTGTTTGTGCGTGATTCTTGTTTCAGCTCCTTTACCATTGATAGACCATGTTTAAAAAATAATAGCAACAAGAAAAAGATATAAAATGTCATAGCCCCAGTTGTTTTATTTGTAGTTTTGCTGTATGCAGTTAAAGGACTCACCCATTTTTGTGTACAACTAAAGTGGCCGCCAGTCTACAGTCAGCCATCTTTGATCAGATCGCAAAATAAAGTGAGGCACACATATATGCCATCATTTAATGTGCATGTGTGAAGTTTGAACAAAATCGGACCATGCATGTCCGAGAAATAGTTGGGGACACATTTGAGTAACAAAATGGCTGGCAGTCAGCCATCTTCGATCTGATCTAAAAAAAAAAAAATGATGTTCTTATGTCAGCCATCATTCATTATCTGTTTGCCAAGTTTGAACAAGATCGGTAAATGCATGTTCGAGAAATAGTTGGGGACACATTTAAGTAACAAAATGGGTGGCAGTCAGCCATCTTGGATCTGATCTAAAAAAAAAACTAGCATCCATTGAAGACAAAGTCTGCGATGTCCCCCGCCATAGTAAATGAGGATTCACAAAGTTATATTCCCTAAGCGTGTGCAATATGTATGTGAAGTTTCCCCTCGATCTGACCAGCCGTTCTGGAGAAGATGTTTGATGGTTTTAGGGTAAATTCAATATGGCCGCCAAACCATGTGACCTATCAACGATAAATTAACAAACTTCTGAAAGGATGTCTTGGGGAAAGTGTACGTGAAATTTTGCCTCAATCTGTCCAGCCGTTCTGGAGAAGATTTTTAACATTTATTAATTTTCAATCCAAGATGGCTGACGAACCATGTGACCTATGACATCATAAATTTACATTCTGCCTCCAATCCTCCAGTGGAATATATGTGTGAAGTTTAGTGTTAATCGGATGAGGTGTGTTTTTCTATCCAAGATGGCTGCCAAACCATGTGACTTGTGACGTCATAATTTTTACTATGTATGCAGACATGATGGAAGATGATAGTTGCAAATTTTTGCTTCGTTACGTTATGTGATTCAAGAGAAAACATTATTTAATATTTTTCTTGAATCCAACATGGCTGCCAAACCATGTGACCTAACAATTAAAAAATATCAAAAGGCTCCAGTTCACCACTTGCTTGATATGTGTACCAAATTTCGTAAATATATCTTGAGGTGATTTGTAGTTAAGCTCCGGAAACGAAATGTGACGGACGGACGGAACCCATTTCTATATCCCCCGCCAACTTCGTTGGTTGGCGGGGGATAAAAAAAAAACCCCGTTGTTGAACACATCCTCAACCATTTCTCGAACATGCATTTACCGATCTTGTTCAAACTTGGCAAACTGATAATGAATGATGGCTTACAGAGGAACATCATTTTTTTAATGATGTCCATGAAACACCTATATTGCCTGATATCACAGTGGGTCGGCCGAGTTGGTGTTCCTATCTGAACATATAGCCCATGATGATAATATAATCCCGTGTTAAAACCCCTGCACATAATACGTATAGTGATTTGTCTAATGTTTAGTAATGTCCTTGTTGTTCCTGTAAAATATTACTCCTGCCTCCTGATATCATTGTCCAGCACATGACTTAGGTACAAGCTCCAGTGCCTGAGACACTACCAACCAAAATGTAAAGAAAAAGATCATCATTATCAAGAGGTATTTAATGTAAAGAAAAAGATCATCATTATCAAGAGGTATTAAATAAAATCAAGCTCTAATTTACAGTGTTAGCAAATATATACTACTTCTCCACATATAAGACAAGGATGGCTCTCCATTCCTCCGTTAGCTGCTATGCTGAGGCTCGGTTCAATGTCATTTGCTCCTGGCAAGATTGTCGCACGGGCTTATTAAAAGCTGATATTCGAAATCCAGTTCCATATTTGACTATCGAAACTCATGGCATCAATAACCATGTCGAAATCTCGAGTGAAATCGGATAAATATTTGGAAAAAGCGATTTCTTTCGAACCCAATATAATTAAATAATACACTTGTAGGACGTCGGGTAAAATGGCTCCAAAATGCTTCTTTTTTTCAATCTTTTAAAGGTGATTATTGTATGTCTGACTTTATTTTACACCGTCCAGGGACACCAAAAGCGATCTATTTGGATTCGAATTCTACTTTTATTATAAGTACATTTTTAATGTATAACTACAACATGGACTCACAGTTTGTTTGTTAACAGTGCGTTAGGATACAACCTCAGCTGACAGGATGACCTCGAGGTACCCACACTCTCCTCAAATCTGTCGAGCCTGGGTTTTAATCACGACCCAGCTATAAAATGTCATCCTGGTGTTTCACGGGCAGGGTGAATCATCAATGTGTGTGTCGTCCCAACGTGTTAAACTGGGCGTCCTGTCTTCCGACATGAGTTAATGGTCCTTATGATCCCTTACCGTGTCCTTCACGATGAGTAGGCGAGTTATTGCCGGCACTGTGGCCAAATTACACATTCCTGCCCGAACTGTTTTTGGGGAAGTCAATGACAAACCACCCGGTCTGAGTGGGGGAAGGAGGGGAGGGAATTGGGGAGAGAGTGGAGGGAGTGGAGCAGAGAGAGAGAGAGAGAATGAGGGAGGGAAGAGTGGGGGAGAGAGGATGGAATTGGAGGAGAGACAAGGAGTGGGAGAGAGATAGGGGAGTGGGGGGGGCGATTGGGGGAGAGACAGACAGAGAGAATGAGGGAAGGAAATGACTGGGGGAGAGAGGATGGGATTAAAGGAGTGGGAGAGAGAGAGGGGAATGGGGGAGAGAGGATGGGATTGGAGGAGAGAGAGGGGAGTGGGGGGGGGAGACAGGGAAGTGGAGGGAGAGACAGGGGGAAGGGAGGGAGAGAGAGTTGGCTTGGCAACCATTGTAAGATTTCATCAGCCAAATCGTCTCTTTCTATGTTGAAGTTCCTTGGAAGGGAAGTCATCTATTACATATTGTGAACTGTGTAGTCTGTCTGTCTGCATTTGTGTCTCCTGTTTACGGTGGCCACTTCTCACAGTGCATTTAAAAATCTCATGTTGATGGCAATTTTTATTTCGCAACTCGGATATGTTGCACTCTTTTGAGACAAATTCAACCTCCGCCACCCTATGTTTCTCCACCATTTTGTGGTGGGCGGTATAAATTGCTCAGAGCTTCGGCCCTGCATGAAACCAAGAGTGCAACACAATTGACCTTTTCAAAATCTATTAAATATTAGTTAAATTGATAGATTAAATTTAAATTTGCAAGTCACTGGTGACGGATACTTTTGCCAACTTTTCCCCTCACTTGGGATGGGTACTCTTCCTCGTAATTGATAAAAGAATGATAATTAATTTTTCAAAGGTTTTAATATTACAGAAGTATCAAAAGTCCTGTTTTGCATGTCATAAAGCTTCTTTATGGATACATTTTTTATGAATCATTAAAAACATTTATTTTATTTCCCTCCCCCCCCCCTCTCACTCCACCCCTTCTCTATATTTGCTTGAGGCTTCTCCCACGTGGTTCATCTTTCTTTTTATTTGTCAATTCGGTCTGAAATCAATTATGACATTTTGTTTGATGGAAGCAAGATATTTACTTAAGGTTCCCTTTGTGTTTTGTGGTGTCACACAGTACATATAGGTGAGCAAACTTTGTTTTTGTGTTGATTTGTCTTGCTGAAGAGTTCTTAAGGCTACAATTTGTCCTAGTTGGCATTCTCATTTAAACCCATGGTTCATGATGCTGGGTATTCCAGGAATAACCTCACGTGAAACAAACAACTCTGACAGAATCTGGTGAGGCATGCTGATATCTGTACTGACAGTTAGCCACATTCGGTCAGATGTCGTTCGCTACCTGGGAACTTTTGTAATACACATATTAGTACACTGATGTCTCATTGTTTTTCCAGTATTTGTTTGAAGTAGAAGCTCGACTAAAGGCCTGTGAACAGACATACTCAATGTAGTCCTGTACTCCTCATTGGCTGTAATTTGTAGTGAGGTATCTTTCTTATTCTATTTTGTTTTCTCAGTAGATGCACTTTGAGCAAGCGAAAATCCTGGACCTGTTCTAGAGTTAGCATGGAGGCTCATGGAAGAGTTTGAGATCAATAAAAATATTGATTTGGAACATGAATGGGTAATTATTGGAAAAATGGAGTGAAAGAGATACAGAATTTATCAACATACACAAACAGATTTTAGTGCAATGCACATCATTGGTTACTAAGAAGAATGGCAATGGGCATAGACAAGAAATGTCATCAACAAATCACGGTCCATTCAAGGTACAAATAGCGGTCCCTCACGCCAAATAAATAAATAAATCCTCCACCGCGTGATATTGCTGGGGTGCCAGCAATGCCGCTGTGCAGCACGTGAAGACAGAATTGGGAGGGAGTGATGCGCTTCTGAGGTGAATGTATACAAATGTACTCCTGAAGAAAATGTGTGCAAATGTACTTCTGAGGTAAATATGTACAAATGATTAATCAAAAATATATATATTACTAAAACTCTCATCTTGTATGTATGTATGTTTGTATGTATGTTCCCGAAATACAGCCAAAACGGTACACGATAGCGCAAAAATTTTAGGGCCACATTACTCACCATTCTCCTGCGGTGTGCAGTATCAAGTTTTGTTCAAATCAGGCAACAAAAAAAAATTATTAAAAAATCTATTCCCGATTCAGTAAAGTACTCTTCGGGAGAATTTGATCAATGCAAACTACCTCAGCGGTATAGTTCGCTGGAGCTATCTTTTTTTTTTTTCTTGAAATGATATATTAATAAATCTCAAACATTTAGTATAGATAAAGAACGATTTATTTTTAAGCATGAAATAAAAATCGCCATTTTGATCTAATACTTCCGTGTTCATTAATAAATAAAATTGTGTTTAGAAGATTACACACAATAATTTATTCGACTTTTTTTTCTATTTTTCTCACATTAACGCGCAATATCAAGTTTCGTTCAAATCGGGCAACAAAAAAAATTATTAAAAAATCAATTCACGATTCAGTCAAGTCCTCTTCGAGATTATTTGATCAATGCAAACAACCTCAGCGGTATAGTTTGCTGGAACTATCTTTCTTTTCTTTTTTTTTTCTATTTTTTTATCAACCGCTGTCACAACGGGAACCCAATGGGTTCACGGGTCGTCTAGTTCCCTTTTTTCGCCAAATCACTTGGTCATTGTCATGTCCAAATTTCATCTTCATAGCTCAAAAGGTGCCTGCGACATTGCCAAATGAGAAATAAAATAAATAATAATTAATAAATCGATAATATTTTAGTAATTAATGAATTAATTGATTGATCAATCAAAAAATAAAAATTATCATTTTTTCCAAAGCTACTCTACACTTTTCTCTCCAAATTTCAGCTTCCTAGCTCAAAGAATGGCTGAGATATCACCTGGACAAGCAAGAAAGAAAATAATAAATCGATTAATTGATTAATCAATAAATCAAAAATACTCTTCATAGTCAAATCACTTTGTCACTGTCATGTCCAAATTTCATCTTCCCAGCTCAAAAGGTGCCTGAGACATTACCCAGATGAGAAATAAAATAAATAAGTTATCAATAAATCGATAATAATTAAGTAATCAATTAATTGATTAATCAAAAAATAAAATAAAACCAATGTCACCTGCAGGGTGACCCGTATCTTGCCAAAAGGTGACCACGTGTGACTTCTTTAAGGTTACACTGAGGTGAACAGAGCTGCTATCCACCAGGAGCGACTCCTTGAGGAATATCTGCCTACGAGAGATTCCGATGAGAATCGTTCTACAGAGTAACCATGAAAAATATGTGTTTGCCTCAGAACGTCACCAAATGACATTATAATGTCTCAAGCTTGACATATCGAGAAAGCACTCTCGAGGTGTTCAATTTGAGGTACTACACGATATGGTTCCTAAAACTTGAAAATTTGACCTTGGGGTCAAATATGTTTGACCTCAGGCACTAACCATGAAGGTCAAGGCCAATCGCCACCAAAAACTAATCAGCTGAGCGCCAGACCATATACTACATTTCCATAAAGTTTGGAGACGATTCGATTAAAATTACTCAAAAACTAAGGGTTTCGTCGACTCCCCTGATTTGCGACAAAGTGACCTTGACCTTTGACCTTGACCTTCAAAATGTTATGCGCTGAAAGGGACCTCTATAGGACTCTGATATGCGAAGTTACAAAAATTTCCAATGATAACTGTGCTCTGCAGAGTGATTTATACGTGATTACAGACAAAAAAAAAAAAAAACATATGAAGGTCAAGGCCAATCGCCACCAAAAATTAATCAGCTGAGCGCCAGACCATGAACTATATTCCCATGAAGTTTGAAGACGATCCGATCAAAATTACTCAAAAAATAAGGGTTTCGTCGACTCCCCTGATTTGCGACAAAGTGACCTTGACCTTTGACCTTGACCTTCAAAATTTTGTGCGCTGAAAGGGACCTCTATAGGCCTCTGATATGTGAAGTTACAAAAATTTCCAATGATAACTGTGCTCTGCAGAATTTTTTATACGTGATTACAGACAAACAAAAAAATATAAAAAATTAAAAAAAAAACATACAAGCTGACTAACATATCTTGCAAAAACTTCGTTTTGGCAAGATAAAAATGACATTTTTGCCAAAGCCACTCTTCACTTTTCTCCCCAAATTTCAGCTTCCTAGCTCAAAGGATGGCTGAGATATTGCCCGGACAAACAAACAAGTAAGAAAACAAGCCGGTAGGCGAAGAGCGATCCGCTAGGATCGAAGCGCTGGATACGATGCTTTTCATTCTGACCGATCCACCGACGAAGATTCATTGCCAAGACGTATTGGTTCACATACAATTGTTCCTCTGCCTGGCAAGATTTTTTCCTATTGCGTATTTTGCCAACTGGCACTCCTCACAGGACTATCATTTGAAAAGTAAAACCTAAATCAAAAATCGGCTCGAGTAAAATTTTCTAAATATCTCGAAGTGTTTAATTCCGAAGTCTCGTTTCTCTACATTCAAAACTGTAGGACAAGTATTAAAAATGGTGAACGTAGGTCGAGAAAAAGTATTTTTTCAAATTTTGCGTATTTCAGCCCCGACACCCTTGGTGATCGAATCTGGAAAAATGCTGCGGTTCACTTTTGTAGTAGTTATTAAACTTTATGCATATAACGAATTTGAACGTTCCGCCGTCGACGGTTTCCGAGGTCAAGGTCACTTAACATATTCCCTGGTTCACCACCTTTCCGCATTCGGAGAGCTGCCATTCGGAAACTATGAGAGACAGAGGAACGTTATGCTATCGCGATAACTAGATGGGGATGCAAGGAACAGGCAGGAGTTGGTCCGGTCGCTCTACCTATCATAGAAGCCGCGCTACGTCAGTTACCATTTGGGTTCTTAAAACGTGGTTTTTCGGCCGCTGCATAGCAACGAAACTCAAACGTGCACACTCCCAGCCCATATGGCACCTGCTCGCCAAGTTTCATCGAAATCGGTTTGCTGGTTTGTGCTGTGGAGCCTCGCATTGCAGACAGACAGACACACACACACACACACACACACACACACACACACGGAAAACCCAACAATAATGGATATCTAGCGAATCCCAACAAGCTGGTAGGTGGCGATGGGTCGCTGAGCATGGAAATTATAAGATATAGAGCAAAATGGATGTCATATCGCGGATAGGGAATCACCTTAAGATTATGCATCTCAAAACTCATCCAGTTCCATCTACTGATAACTACTCGTATCCATTTGAATGAAAAGTACCCAAAATGCGGTTTGAAATCGGAAATCCCCAAAGTTTGAGGAGGTGCTGTGGGTGAACAAAGATCTAAATTGAAAATCCAGCTCGATCGTTTGTGTACAATGTATTCCAGACGATTATTGTGAATTTTTATGACCATCCGACAATAACCCTAGGAGGAGTAGCATTTGGCGTGAAGGCACCTCCAGCTCTCGCATATCATCGATTTTTGCACTAATTGACCTTTGACCCCTGACCTAAGCGAAATCGGTCAATATGTCCTGAGGCAAAGTTGTAGTACTCATTGAGTACCATGCACCTGCAAAGTTTCATTTGTATCGATGCACTCACCTGGTCGCTAGGGGGCCTTCAATTTTCACCAATTTTCACGCATACCCTAATTGTAGGGGGTGCTGCGGGTAAAGTATTCCATATATCACAAAAAGATGGAATATATTTGATAGAGCATCACCTCTAGATCATCCGTGCCAAATTTCATAACCCTACGTGGGATAATGGCTTTCGGAATTGATTTCGCGTGAACGGTACCGATTTTGAAGGTTTTTCAGTTGTTGCTCGGGAACCAAAGCGTCCCTAGCAACCATCACAATTTCCAAAGCACTAGGTCATAATATGTACCTACCACCCGAGTTTGGTCAAACTCCGCCCACGTTTACTACCAAATATGCTGATGACAAACAAACAAACAGACAGAATTACTGACAATAAGGGTCACCTATTTCAGCGACCCAACAAGAAAGAAAACAAACAATCAAATGGAGTGAAAACTGAGTACTCCCTTCCTTTGGCGCCCAGCGATAACATCATCCATGGCCTGGATATGGAATTGGGAAGGAGCGGTGTACAAAAAGCAACTGACAAGTTTTATTCCAATTTATTATCATAGAACACACAGAGATTCTAAAATAAACATTCCATTGAAATAAAGTAGTACCTCAATCATAAACTGACATCTGCAGACAGACAAACATACAAAGTGAACCAATTATTTAACCCGGCTTTTCACTTTGCGCACATGGAATAATAACGAAAGAATAGCTAAAATAAATAAATAAATAAAGACAGATACTTGACCAAGCATAGTTACGACAATCATACAAATAACAAAAGGGTGTAAAGTTTTGTTTGAAACAGTGGAAAGTCACCTCCTGAAGGCTGAATATGATGAGCTTTCTGTTCAGATTTCTAAGAATGATTCACAGACCAAAGAAATATAAATGAAAAGAAAAGGTTTATTGTGGGAAACAGCTTCGGTACACAAATTAAGCTTTGGAAATAATCATGTGCACTCCCTCATAAGAAGAAAGTCTGACAAGGAGAATGAAGAAAGGGAAAACGAAACTTAATTTGTCTGCGTTGTGGAACAAACATTTTCTGACCATCAATTCCTTGGTGTGGATGTAAGATAGTAACTGTGTGATATCCTCTAAAATAAGTCAACGAGAAAGCACAAAGGTCAACAGATAAATAGACGAGTCTTATTTTTGAACAATGAAGCATTGCTATAAATGGCTTTGAAATTGTCTCTTGTGAGATGGATAAAACCAAGTGGATATTGATTGAAGTATGCTAATCATTGTGGGAAGCAAGAAGCTGATGTTTCCAGCGTTAACCCTTCGTCGGAGCAAAAAACAACTCCTTAATCAACGTCCTGTTGATTTCACCTGTTGTCTACCTGTCCATCTACACAGGTTAGACATTAGCCTTCACCAGCAAGACTAGTTCCTAATTCTATATTTCAGAAGAAACAACCTACAGATTTATTGACAGAAGAAGAAGAAGAAGAAGAAGAAGAAGAAGAAGAAGAAGAAGAGCACCATTTATATAATGAGTGTGTGCTCATGTTGAGAAAGGAAAAGTGACAAATCAAAAGGATTCTTTTAATTCAAAACCCATGCATGGAAACCATACGTGCAGTTCCTCATTTGTGCATTGCATCTGATGCAAGTTCTGCCTATTCTGCTTTGTAATCGTGTGTCATACTGGAGGAGATGCTATAATTGTTTGGTTATGATTAAAGCAAATAACACAAGTAGAAGAGCTATAGCTTCATATTCGCACAATCGTCTTTGAAACTCCCAAGGTCAATAAGCAGATAGATACGGCAGTGCTTTACTCACTGCTGAATTTTCAATCACAGGCTCTCTCATCAAAATTTTCCTGCATCTATTTATAATCTTCTTATCCATTGCTTTAAATGAACTCTGAATTCCGTATTCAAATATCCTCAATCATTGCATCCAATACTTTGTTTGCACATTCCATCATCAACGCACAAAGATGCCTTGTATGTCACAATCAAATAACCATGCTCACTGGCAAAAAAATGCTGGCTGATGTGAAAGTAGAGCAACTGTTGGGAAGAATTTTTTTTTTTTAATCCCATGTCTCTCTGCATGGACAAACTTCGAGAATATTTATGCAACTGAGACTTGTCTATCACCAGGATAACATATGGATGACAGAAAACGAAGTTGGTGACAATGTAATGCATACTATTCTTACAGTGTAAGTGCAGCTACTGTGCTGTCAGAAAAAAAAAGACATTATACATAATGCATTCCTGACTGCTTCGGCAGCACCGATGTTCTGTGCAGAGTATGGTCCCAATGGATGGATGGATGATCCATGCTCAACTAGGATGGACCAGCCATGCCATTCAAATGGCTGAGACACACTAAGCTAAACATGTCCTGTACCCCAAATCAAGCTTGAGCAACCACAAGCACAGAGGCCGGATGAAACACCTCAACGATACTCTAAAACAAAACCTGCACAAACCAAACATTCCTCAATTTAACTTTGAGCAAGTGGTAAGTGTCTGCACTGCATAGTGCCATACCATAAGGGTGAGCGTCCACCACTTTAAGAATGATCATCTGGAACATCTGTAAGTGCAGTGCCAAGTGTGGAAATGCAGTGCAGTTCAACCGACTCAACCACCCAGTTGTGGTCAGTATAGCCACAAGAAGACCCACTAGACAATCGTTAATTGTTGACCTAATCCTCAAAATCAGGGAACACATCAGAGAGGAATGCATTTTATCGTTGGATGGACCAGCTCACGTCTTGTCGTGCTTCATTCAAAAATCGAATGCTCCTGTCAACTGCTGAACATTTTTGTAAACTGCACAATCGCAGCATCTCTTTAACTTCAGCAGTTAGAGGAATTTGTCTCATACTCTTTTGTACTCATAGTTTATGTTGGTAGATACTGTTACACATTTAATTTTCACTGCACATAGAACAGAAAGACCACCTTGATGGACAACAGGTATATTCACCCTTGAGGCTTCTCAGGATACTCGCAGGGACCAACAGAACACACTCCCTTTATTTGAGCAGTGTCTGGGCAACGAAGCGCTTCCTCACCTGCTCCCGGAAGTTTATATTTACTGCGAACAACCCATTGAGGTAATATGTCAGCTAGAGCACTAAGGTCGCGTGACCTGACGCTGCCCTGGACACTCGCCGCCACGTTTTCGGCCGTCAAGTCATCAACATGATTTTGATCTCCTACATTGCAGGCTATATTGTTAACAGGTTAGTCAGTAATCTGTCCTGTGAAGAATGTTGTTCTACTGGTGGGGCCTTTTGGTGCATCCCCTGAGCATAGCGAGAGTGAGAGTTCACATTAATTTGCTAGGTTGGTGGCTGTCAAGGATAGAGGTGGTCTGTATTTTGCTTCAATTGAGGTATTCAAACTTGTAAAGATTTATGAACATATATTCTGTGAAGTGGTTGTGAACAAGCCCATGTTCAGTGGTAATGTGCTCCTTAAATTAAAAGTCCCAACACAAAGGTGGATTCATGCGAATACAAGTCCCATCTTTGTTCAGGTAGCACATGCAAATCTTTTGGCTCTCGGTGAGATAAATCATGAGGGCCAGCTTGTTAATAAAATAGTACACATATTCTTTACCATTAGATTAAAGTATCGGGGTAAGATTTATACTGATGACATTAACAAATTGGAAGCCAGTACTCGTAATCCAGCTGCTACACTCACAGTGTTCAAGCATCGGTGATTGAGTAGTTCCAAACATTGCTGGTTATTCACGGTTTTACATAAAGTGTCCTCTTTGGAAAGATAATGTTAGTTTATAGTGTCTTTGCACTGAAAATTAAATGTGAATCAGTCTGGTAGTTTTCATGTATCTGGATTACAGGATGCCTGTAAGCACGATGATTACTTTGACATTTTAAATATATCTCAATATTATGCATTCTTGATTGTCCCTTCATGTATTTGTAGAAAACTAAGTTCTGTAGTGATAAACAAATTTGCATCTCATCTTAATTTATAATTTTACATATATGTATTTATGACAAACATTTTGATGCTGTAGTCAATATTTCATGTTATTCTGTATTAATAATTGTGTTTGTATGTGTCTTCCATTTATATCTGGTTGAATTACCACACAACCTTAGTTAAATATAAGCATTCACCATTTCCACTGAAGTTGTTCTGATTTTTTTAGCTTTATATATTGCAATGCATTTTATGAGCATAACCGTGTATAATTCGGTGAAAGGCCAAAAAAATGGCCACAAATTGGAATAATATAGAAAGTAATGAAGCCAAAAGTTCAAACATGATCAGCCAAGTTGGTGATTGGTTCACATGTGTGGCTCTCAAATCGTTCTTGATATTAAATGGGAAACATGAATATGGGTGGACAGGCGGCACCCCTTGATCGCGGAATCGTGTATTTATATACAGTATTTATTACACTTCTGTCAAAAGTGACCTCCATGGGTTTTAAATGGAATTGATGTCTTTTGTTTGGGCTGTGCGTGTACATCTCACCAACTATATTATTTATATATCACAATTGATGAAGACCATAGTCGTAAGAGCCTGAAAATATTCTCCAAAGTCCATGATTCCGACATTCAGTATACCGTATACACGTAGGCCTATATACGCTCATGTGTCATGTTGACGGCCAATAAAATGGCGGCCACGCCCCACAGAGTATGTTTTCTTGTCCAATGTGCTCTATTGATAGGCTTGTTAGCGCTCTAGTGTATGTATTACCTTTATGGAACAACCCAGCATTAATTTTAGTCATCTGCACACTTATCAAAAATAATGTTATGCATTTGTTTTATGTCCCAAAAGATCAGACATTGAAGTGAAAAGAAATGATAAATTGCAAAAATAAAGTATTAATTATGGTGAATGAAAGTGATAATCAGGGGAAAAAAACAAAAACTATTTTTTATACATCTCACTAATTGGCATAATTTATGCTTTGCGATGGTGAAAAATAGTGCTGATCAGTTCAAAAATAAACAAAAAATTCAACGTTTTATTTCAGTGGTGGATCGAATGGGGGGGGGGGATTTGGGGGCCCCTGTTAATTTATTTTTTACGTATAGCCCATGACCTACGTTTGTCGTAATGAACTATAAAATATTTTGTTTACTGAGCCAAATTAGTCCATATTAAAGTTTTTTTTAAAAAACATTTTCTTGGGTTTCTCGGGGCAATTAACACTCCAAATTTCACTCTGGATCTGCCCACGAGTTTATACGATCTCACTATAAACAACGTTGCAGGTTCATCATCCTCAGCATGTTCAGTCCCTCTCCTTATCCGGAATTCACTCTGGTTGGCAAAAATGTGCAGATCGTGTGGGTCTCCTACTCCACTCCCTGCTATGTACAGCTGTCCATGTGTAAAAATATTGGTGGGACACAAGACTCGACACCGCCACAGGCTCTGACCCTGGCTTGTTTTGATAGTCATTGCAAAGGCTGGGCTGACCGGAAATTGTCCTCGGCGGAGTTGGAAAGGAAGACCCGCATCAGATGGAGAAAGAAGAATTCTAGGAATATGGATAATGGACCCAGCATGCTCACCACCAAGCTGCCATGCCTCAAGAAGACAATTAGTGACCATGTTAAGATTTAACGTGTTACATCACAGTAGCCATTTTGAGGATTGAGATTTCATAACAGCATGATGGGAGTGTTAACATTCCGTGACATATCGTGCAGTGGCAGACCTGAAAGATTTATTGAGTTGAGAAACTCAGGTGGCTAAAGGGCAGATAGGTTTTGATTGGCCAAAGATTCAACACTTTTGACAATGAAAGTGTCACCTGGCAGGTGGTCTATGATCTTACTGTTGACAATCAAGTCATTAATAATACACCACTTTAATCCAGTAACTTTGTAGTCTCGACAAAGGATTATGTTACGATTGTAGTTACTGTTATTATTATTATTATTTACGTTACATTAGTATTATTAGTATGAGAAGCACCTGTTGGACGCACGCACCCACACAGGGATGCACGTCGAGACCGAGCTCCTTTTATATTCTCGATTATTGATTATAAAAACTATATTACTGTATTAAGAAACCTAGGCGAATTCATTACTCCCGTGGTAAAAGTCTTAAACTCTCCCGAGGGGGGAAACCCGGGCAGGAAGTCCGGAACGCTGCATCGATTGCTCCAGAAAAAAATAACCGGAAGCGGCCTGAAGGTGAGGCCGAAGGAATGAAGACGAAGGCCTCTGCATACTTTGTCATTGGAAAGCCTGTGATGCCTATCCTTGAGATATTTGATGATTGTTTTAACAATTGCTTTGTTTGTGTTTCACACTCAACAGAAAATGCAAAGGTAGGGCATGACAATTGTGAATACAACAGGTTCGAAGATGTGTTCGGCCTAAACTGCATGAAAATATAAATGGTGGATGTTGGAGTCAGCCTTCCTACATCGTAATGACATCCCAGATGTAATGACGTAGCATAACAGACAAAACTGCCACTACTTTAATATATAGATAACTTACACCCCTCCCCCTCCCCCTCAATGTTTTATTGAATTGCTAAATCTCCTCCCCCATACTTTTGGAGAAATTTCTCTATTTTTACAAACAAAATAGATTTTTACAAACTTGTTAAACTACGAGGGTCGCTCAAGGTTGCATAACGTGGGCTTTTTATTTTTGAAAATTAAAATGGGAATGTTGATATTTCAGATTTCTCAAGGTATTCCCCTTCCTACATGTACACACTGGCCTTATCGATGTGGTCGTACTTTGTTGCCACCTACTTGAAATCTCTTGGACAGGTACACAGCCTTTTCAGGGTATGTGCTTTGATACAGACTTAATTAATGCCACCTTGGTGTTCTTTGACTGGCCAAAAGAGATTAAAACTACAAGGTAACAAGACTAGACTGTATGGAGGATGATTTTGAACTTCCTAACCCATTTTCGCTAAAATAATGGTGATCACATTTAGCATGTGCCACTTGAGGGTAAGCATTATTATGCAGTAAAGTCATGCTCTGAGACACCAAACCTGGCCATCAGATACATATCACTTGTCTCACTTAAATGCAATCATTAATTGTGTCGTGTTAGTCCTGTCATTGTAGTGCTGTTATTGTAATGCTGTGCATTGATCATTTTCCAGCATTTTGCAAGTTCCACAGGGACAGTGATTAAATCATTAACTTCTCAAACACTTGCCATTAGCTTTCTGACTAATTTTCTCAACCTTTAATTTATTTTGGTGGTGAGACCCAAAGTGTCTCCACCAGTGGCTCACTTTGGTTAACATGATAGAGCCAGGTCCCATCACATATAATCTTCTTCATGATATAATCTCCCTCCCATCAGTAAAAAATGAGGTGCTTTGTTACATTGGTTTGTATAAGATGGATACCATAGGGCATGAGTTGCTTTTTAATCAAATAAGAGATCCTTTCCCAAATTTGTTAAATTTCAAGTGAGAATTAATTATATTGTTACCACACTTCCAATGCTGAGATCCAATTCCTCTGCACTTACAGATATAATAATCTGGCAATTCTCCAAAATTAGCTGTTTAACACATTTCATGTTTGCTTGAGTGATAAAATTTGGTCAAATGTGAGATTGCTCAAGATCATTCAACATTTAATGGCCTATTTTTTAACTCGCTGCAACATTAAAATAAACAACTATGAGTTATGTGAAAGATATGCATCAGCAAACTGTGCAGAAAGTATCCTGTGAATTTCAGTTGGTTTGATGTTCACCTTCACAATAAACATCATGACACACCTTTGTTCCTATGCGCACATGACTACATGAACCAACCTCTTTGTTTTACCAAGAATATTTTGAACAGCATTGTTTTCACCTTCTGCATAACTTGCTCAAGGTAAACATCATTGCAATTTTCAGCATTGAACTATTGTCTTTGTTTTACAATAAAAAGTCCACAACAACTTTGAACGACCAAACAAACCTTGATTAAATCGAACTGTTCCTCGTGTACACCAGAATCAGAAGCATAATGGTGAGAATGTCTGCTCTGAGTCTGGGAGATTGGTGGTTTGAACATTTGAACCCAATCCTGCCCGAATCAAAACAAAAAAACTT
>NC_140966.1:26925155-26955155 GCF_056783735.1 Eptatretus burgeri | reverse complement strand
ATTGAGACATTGCCCATCCATACAAATTATTAGCATCAAAATACATCAAATAATTACTATCTTTTTCACTATCATAATTTGGAAGATATTTATTATTTGCTTTAGCATATCTTTTTGAACATACTTGTGATATTCCACCTCTCTTGGACTTCTCAATCATCAAAAGCATATCAACATCACTGATTAAATCTATATCTTGTTTTGTCATTTTCAACATTGCACTCCAAGCTAAACCAGGAGCTGTGAAATAGTGGGCAGGATGTAATCCATAACAATTTTTATTATGACAGAGTGATCTAAAAGCTTCAAACACATCAGCTAACAATAAAACATCTGTTTTTAGATATAAATCATGATATTCTCCAAGGTTCTTTATCTTAAATATTTTCCATATTTCTTGTGCGTGTTTATATTCCTTATCACTTATCTCTTCTTCATAAAGGTTATTATAGAAACTTTCTTTTGAAGGAAGTTGTGTTTCTTTAAATCTCATGAATGAATCCATATACTCATAAGGATAAATTCCCTTACTTGTAAGAATTTTCTCTTTACTTTGAATTTCATTCCTTGTTTGAATTTCCTCTCTCGTGAGAATTCCTTCTTTAATCAGAATTTCTTCTTTATAATTATAATTTCATCTTCAGTTAGAATTTCTTCATTAATTTCCTCATTAATTAGAGTTTCCTCTTTACTTTGAATTCTCTCTTTAATCTGAATTTCCTCTTTAGTGAGAATTTCCTCTTTTGGAAAGAATGAATTAAGATTTGGAAAAGAGTCCGTGGAGTTTAGATTTGATGCGAGGTAGGCTAGTGGTGTTCCCATAAACTTGTAAGAATCTAGAAACCTAATACGAGTTAAAGGTTTTGTGAATATCATTTTTGTAAATGAAATATACTTTTGACTTGTGTTTGTTATGGCAGAAATATTCCCTGGTGTTTTTGAAAGTTCATTTATAAATAGATGTGTATCATAGTTGGCGCTGTTGTGAAGAAAGACTGGAATAAAAGAAGGTAATTTATAATTAAGATTACAACAGGAATGAGCGGAACCTCTATATTTACCAGTAAGATGACAATGATCCATAACTTTAGACTCCTTAATTTCCCCCTCACAAATATGACAGATATTGTTCTTTCTAAATTCTAATTTTTCTTCTTTAGTTAATTTCATCGGTTCATTTGTTTCTTTCATTAATTTAGTGAGTCTTATACAATCCTTTTCTAATCGTTTTACAAACTCTTGTGAAGCTTTTTTTCCACTATAATGTTCAAGTTTGTTATACTTTTCTCCAACAGATGATTTGATATAATAACAGAAACCACAAGGAATATGTTTTTGATATTTATTTGTATATGATTCTTTTGGATTAGGAGAAGCAGTATTTATCTTTTTAAGGATACATTCAAAATCAGCGTATATCACAAATGGGTGCATGATAGATTTATTATAATCTTCAAAAGAAATCTTTTCACCAGGTTTAGGCATTGTAATTACAGCTGATTTATGATTACTACAATATTTTGAATGTTGTTCTAATCGTTCTTTTGTATGAAATGAATTAAGACATCGCTTACAAGGATATATTTTGTTTGCTGTTCTGAATACCTGAGAAGAGATTAATCTTGATAAATTATTGATGTATGTGTAATGTGAATTATTTCCAACACTAAAATATAAAAGATCAATGTGTGTTTCTTCATTTTTATAGTTGTTTGAAATTTTTAATATTTGAACTTTGTTTGTATCCGTTAATCCATATACATTAATAGAAAGATTATTCTTTTTCTCAAATTTAGGAATATCTGTTAGTGGCATTGGGAATTTTAAATCTTTAATGTCCAAGGTATTCTCATATTTCATATATTGTTTTACTCTTTCTGAATTACATTATGATGGATGAAAGTGAGCAAGAACAGACCAGAGAAAACATTTCTTATCATTGTTCTTAATATTAACAACTGCCTTCTTTAGTTTTATTTCTTTTGGTAATTCAATATAAGAAGAAGCTTTAAGAGGGTTTGATTTTAGAATGTGTATATCTAAAAAGATGATTTTTTAATATTGAATCCACTTCCTACCACTGTATTATCAACATCCTCCTCTTGTTTTGATAGTTTTCAAAAAACTATTCAAAAAATCTTGAAATGATGTTATAAAATGAAGATCTGTTCTCATATAAGGAGTTTGTTCTTCATCTTGTCTTTTCATATTCATTTTCACTCCCATATAAAACTTTAAAGTTTTCATTTCTTTTAATGTCTTTTTAATAACTTTTTCAACATCAGGTTTCACTATTTCAATTGATTCAGCCATTGATGATGGACCGGGTTCTCCAAATTGAAAAATCCTTATTTTTATATGCCCTTTAAATGCCCCCATCAGTGTTTTCAATATAATAGTCTCCCTTTACTTTAAACTCATTTTTCTTGTGTTTTTGTGATTGAAGATGTCTATTATAACTACTCTTCAAAACATCCTTTGAGCAGATATCACAATGTTTTCTTTCCAACTCAAGAGGAGATATTTTATGAAATAGATTAAATGTGTGTTTGTTGGTTCGGAGGTGTTTTCTATAATGTTTATATTTGTGATTACAAACATCGCAGTATGTTGTATTCACCATATTTATATAATAAATCTTTGCTTAAACTAAAATTTTCTTGATGAAAATTTTGTTTATTTTACAGGTGAATCTGTGCTTAAAACCATTTTATCCTCCAACTTTTTCACTTAATAAATACAATGTTTCAAGACACAAAAGACAAGTTTCAATCAATCTCTTCATTTGTTAAAGATACTGAGAAATATGTCAAGGATGTAAAATTGAACAAAGATAAATATAACAACTATTGGATAAAAACAATTATGGTGAATAATATGAGTTCTTCAATTTCCTTCAGTGGAAGGGCTTTTAGTATACCTGGTAGAACATCAATTAAAGTATCTCTAACAAAAGTTTCTCCTCTCCTTCTGGTAATATATTCAAAACTAGGAAAAGCAATGAAACAAGAAAAAGTATCAAAAAACAAAAACCTTATGGATGAAGCTTTAGAAAGAAAAGATAAGACCATCTGTAATATGCAAGGAGAAATTTGTATTTTTTTCAACAACCCTAAAGATGTAAATCCTGATGAAATAAAGGATGTTAATATATCGGGTGAAATGACATTTCGTTCAATAGTAGTTAACGATCATTTTAAAATTACCTTTAATATAAAAAATGTTGTCGTTGAATCTGGTAATGAAAAAAAGTATATCGATATCGATGGTAATATTATTAAATATGAATCAATATACAACTGAAAGTATTGATGAATTTCAGTTTAAGTAAAGTTTTACTTTATAAATATGCTCGACTTTCCTGATTCTCCATATGACAAATTTGAGAATTGTCCTGCGTGTGAAAGACGGGGATTAAACACAGAGTCAAAAGCCTATAAACAATGTATATTCTGTGATTATCTTCTAATTAATGATAAAAAATATAAAAAGGAAAATAATTCTTTTAGATTTACACCAAAAATGAATTACTTTACAAGATTGATTAGAGAAATGAATGTAAAGTATGAGGGTGATAACACACCTTTCCTTACAGGGGAAGAAACTGAACGTATAAGAGAAATGTTCAAAGGATTGTTGTTATATATTATTCATGGATGTAATTTTCAGGGAAATATCAACACAAGATATTGTAAAAATAAAATAATGGATTATCTTGAAATTAAACCTGAACTTAGGATAAAATATAGAGTTTCTAAAAAAGCCAATAATAAATTAAATAGCCTGTTTTCCAAATATATAAATGAATGATTTTTTACCCATTTGGGAAAATAAGATAAAATTTAACAACCATAAAAATCTCCCAAATTCATTAAGATGTCTCATAGTTGGTTCAAGTGGATGTGGAAAAACCTGCTTACTTTTAAAGATGCTCCTCACTCCCAACTTTTTAGATTATGATAATTTAATAATTTTCACAAAGTCGAGTTTTCAACCAGAGTATCAACTACTCTCACAAGGTTTTAATGCTGGTCTTCAAAAAGAAGATATAATCGGTTTATTTAAACGTCAAAAAAACCTAAATGATTATAACATTGAAGATATAATTCAACTATTTTGTGATACACAGAGATGTAAAAAGAAATCAAATCCTATAACTTGTATTCTTAGTGATAATACGGATGATATACCGTCTCCCCAAGATTTGGATAAATCAAAAAAGAACCTCGTTATCTTTGATGATTGTGTTAATGAGAGAAACCAAACGGTAATGGACAGCTACTACACAAGAGGGAGACATTCTTCTTGTAATTGTATTTATCTTAGTCAATCGTACTTTCAACTTCCTCGTCGTTCCATCAGAAACAATGCTAATACTTTTATTTTATTCAAGTTAAATTCAATAGATATCAATAATTTTTGGAGAGATAATTGTTCTACATTATGTAGTAAAAATAAATTTGAGGATTACATGAAGCACACGACTGAAAAATATAAATATATTGTTGTGAAACAAGATGAGATATTAAGGGATATATTTTTTGTTTTATAAACAATTACATATATAAATGACAACTATTATTGTGAATCTTGTGGGTAAATCTGCTTCTGGAAAAAACTTTCATAAATCAAGGTTCTTGTGTAGTACAAATGAGAATATTGTAAATTTACTTAAAAAACACCCCGTGATACACATTGTATCAACAACAACGAGAGCAATAAGACCTGGAGAAGTAAAAGGTGAAGATTATCACTATATTTCAGTGGAGGAACATATGCGATTGAGGAATGAAGGTCAAATATTTGAGGTTTCTCTTGGTACAACAAAATATTCACATTGTAAGAGTGAGTTAAGGAAACTAAAATCTGGTGGTCTTGGGATATTAGAAACTAATCCAGAAGGAACGAGACAAATTATTAAACATCTGAGCGGAGTGAAGATTTTATCATTCGGTTTTGATGTTGATGAAGAAACTCAACGCAAACGTATGAAAAGCAGAGATGCAAGTATTAGTGAAGAAGAAATTACAACTCGCATTAATGTTAATAAAGAATTTGATGAAATATTTAAAGAAAAGGATTTATTTGAACACATCTACTTGAATGATGAAGAAAAGGAAAATTTCCCTGTTGATCTTTACAATTCATTAAATGATATTTAACAATAAATAAATGGATGCAAAAGAAAGAGCAAGAAGATTTAAGGAACATCAAGAGTTGGTTTCAAAAGTTGTAAAACAACAGGAAGACATAAAGAAGAAACGCAGACAGAAACTAACGGGTGAAGAAGCATTTGAAAGAAAACAAGAGAAATTTTTGAAACCACTTTTAAAAACTTCCCAAGAAAAAATGAAAGATGTTTCCACAGTTCCCACAGTAGAATATACTCCTAAAAAACTTCAAATGTTAAAAGATTTTGATCAAATGACGGAGGAAGAATTAGAGCATTTAGGAGAATTAGAATATGATGATGAAGGTTTATTTCAACAACTGGAAGAGATTAATCGACCCCCTGATTATATTGTGAATGCTCTTCAAAACAATGAATATTCAGCGGATTCAAAAACCAAAGCAGGACTCATTCCAACAGAACAACCAGCAATATTTCATCTTGTTCAAGAAAAGGTATTGATATTTAATGATGAATTAAGGTTCTTGGGTTCTGCTCAACCCCCTGTTAAACTAACTCCGAGATTAATGTTTCTTCTCACAAAAGATGGAAGACAAGGTTCAACTGTGAGGGATGAGTCAAAGTATATTGATAAACCATTGGATATGAAAAATAATGATGATAGAGTATATATTGATCTGCTGAACACTCTAAATTATAGGGTTATTCTTTCTGGTAAAAGTAGGAAGAATGAGAAGGAGAAACACATTATTCAGGCTTTAAGTATCCTTGGTTCAGGTATTAGTTTTCTTCCAAATGACCCATCGCAATTAGTTAATAGACTTATTGTTGTTAGGTAGTAAGAAGGCTGGATAAACAATTGTTTTAATGAAGCATCAGCCATTTTAGACCAGTTGATGAACATGAAAATAATTAATAAATCTCAATATAAAGACATTTTATCTCATATTAAATAAGATGAGAAGCACAATCCTGAGTTTTAATTTCACAAGTGACCACACATCTTCATTCCCATACCCACTACAACTTGACCCAACAAAAGAATATGAGGCATCTTTATTGTCCATGGAAACTTATAATACCTTATTTAATATAACTGATAAAAATGACAAGTTTAGTTATAATCCCGGAAGTGGATACAAAACGATAACAGTCTCACCCGGAGCATATGAGATTTCTCAAATATCTTCCGAAATTGCTCGTCTTATGAAAGAACAGGGTGATGAACCAAAAAATATTGTTATGGACATTCAAAAACATTCTTCAAAATCAACGATTAAAGTTAAAAATAACTACAAGGTTGATTTCACAATTGATAATTCATTTAGAGAGTTATTGGGTTTCTCCTCAAAAAAGATTGAAACTAATGGGACGTTTTACAGTGATAATGTCATTCAAATATCCTCAGGAATAAATTCGGTGTTAATTCACTGTGATTTGATTGATGGTGCTTATAATGATGAAAAAAAAAACAAATGCAATATTTTCATTCAGCGCATACTCAACCCCAATTGGTTATAAATTCAATATGGAACCCAAAAATTTGGTTTATCTCCCTGTGTCAGGAAAAACCATACACAGAGTAAATTTTAGGACAACCGACCAAGATAATCGTATGATTTCTTTTAATGGAGAAGTTATATCCATCAGAATTCACCTACGTGAAGTTTTCCAATAAATAAATACGATGGTTATTGTGAGGAAACACGAGTTGGGAAAATATAAAATAATTACAGGGGATGGGATGTTCCTTTCCCCATACTACAAGGGTGAAGGTATGTATCTTGGTAGAGGATACTATAAACCTAAGAGACAAAGGGGTGTTGGACATCAATTTAGAGGAGATGGGATAATTGATACTCTCATGGGTATTGGTTCAACTATTCTAAAACATAAAGATCTAATTGGTTCAACTGCTTCTGCTGTGGGAAATGTAGCAGGTGCTGTAAAGAGCATAAAAGATGCCCAGAAGGAATCTCATAAATTACAAGCAATAAAAGAAATTAAGAAAGGCAAAACTCAGTTGTCCCCCCAAGAACGACAGAAAATAATTCAAATACTTGGATCAGGGTTTCAAAAGTTTTAACATCTTTTTTTCCTAAATAAATACAAGTATGGAAGCAATTGATAGTATCTATGATTTGGATGATACTATTATTATCTCAAACTCCACTAAAAAGAAGATTACTTCAAGGTAAATGCAATAACTGGAACAGACTGGAATACGAATGGTACAAAAAGTTTTGAAATAAATAATCAACAAACCTATTTGAATCTCTCCGAAAGTTTCTTGTTGTGTAAATTTAAATTCACTAAAGCTGGGAATAACACAAACGCTACACTTGTAAATGATTTCTTCTGGAAAATGTTTGATGGTGTGCGTTTGTATATTGGAACACAAGAAGTTGAAGCGGTTGATTATGTCTCTGCTGTATCTGAAATGATGAAATTTACACTCTATACATTCAGTGATAGAATGGGAAAGGGGTCTGTCGAAGGTTTTATTCCTGATATGTCAACGGGAACAAACACAGACCCTGGATATACTCAAAGGAAAGGAATGTATAATGATACAAAAGCAGTAAATAGTTTTACTGTGGCAGTTCCTCTTAAAGGTATATTTGGATTTTGTGATCATGATAAAGTTCTGTATGGTCTTAAAATTAGATTTCAACTACAAAGGAATGATAATGAAAATAGATTGCTTTTTGGTCTTGGTAGTGCTTTTGGTGAACAGAATAAATTTGTAATTGAGGAAATGAGTTGGTATATCAGTGAATATACTCCTAATCTTAAAACAGAAGAGATGTTGAATAGAAGACTTAACTCAAAGAAACCACTCAGTGTATCATAACTCAAAAGAAGATGTCAACACGTTAAACTCAACCAAACCACTTATACGTGGAATTTGGGTGTTCTGGAAGGAAAGCCACGATATCTGTGGATCATTTTTTAAAAGCCAGATGGTGATACTGCGACTGATAAGAATAATGCATTGAGTGATAATGCTAAGGTGAAACAACTTTGCGTTTCTCTAGATGGAACATTTTATCCACGAGATAGATTGGAAATTAATTGGGAAAAAAATGATTTTGCTGAAGCATACAAGTCTTACCAAAAGGTGTGTGAAAGTAATGGAAATAAAGAACCTATTTTGGATATGACAGCATTTAAAAGTTTGTATACAATCTATGCGTTTGACCTGAGCGCTCAAAAGAAAACTATAAAGTCTAATCGAGTGGATACTTCCCTATACATTGAAAGAGGAGAGAGTGAAGAAGTTGATACATATTGTTTGCTTTTGGAAGAAACAGAATTACAGATTAATACAGATAATGGTGTGATGATTAGTCTCACATAATTTTTTGTTAAATAAATGAGTGGCAAAGTACCAACTGGGGTATATGTTAATCAAATCAATCTTCATAAACTATCATCTTGTGTTCAAAATCAAAAGCCTTGTACGATTAACGTTAATACAATTCAGAGAAAAGGAGCAGTAAGAATTGATGTTTTGCTCACAAGAGAACAGGTTAAAATCTTGAATGACACTGGCTCACTTAAAATTAAAATGACAAAACCAATGTTGTCTTTCTTATTGAATATTTTTTCGAGTGGAGGATTTCTCCCATTTCTAATTCCTTTATTTGCTGGTTTAAGTGCGGTTGGAGCATTGACGGGTGGTATTTCAACAGCGGTGAAAACTGCCAACGAAAGGAAGGCTCAACTCCAGGCTCAAAAAGAATTGGAAAGACATAACAAAGAGTTGGAGAAACAAATTAGTGGAAGTGGTGTAATTGTAGATTTTGCTGAAAAACTTGAAGGTCTGCCTGATAAAGCGAGATTGTTAGTTGGAGATATGCTTTCTTCTATAGCACAAGCAGGTGTAAAATTAACGAAAAGAGGTAATGGATTATATCTTTCTAATAAATAAATGAGCATTGATGAGTGGTTTAAAGAATTTGGAAAGAATACAACATCAAATTTACAACTTGTCAAATATTGTAAGAAATTACAAATTCATAATGTGGTTATTTGTTTGAGAGATGAATTAACAAATGTGCCGAAACATACAAAGAATATTATTATGAACTTAGAAGATAATAATGGGAACGGTTCTCATTGGGTTTGTATTTTTAATAGTCAGGACAAATATTATTTTGATAGTTTTGGTCTTCCACCACCTGTTGAAGTCATAAAATTCTTACAGAATGGTGTTTATCAAACATTTCAAGTCCAAGAATTAAATTCCAAGTGTTGTGGTCAATTATGTCTATATGTGTTATTTAAACTCAACAAAAATAAAAAAAATTTATGATATTATTTTTAATCTAATATAAATGACTTATGTTGGTTCTATCTTTGGTGTATCTCAAGAACTGGATATTGATTTATCAAATTATTACACAAAGGCACAGGCTGAACGACATAAATATAATATAACCAAAAATATTAACATGAAAAATGTTTATAAATTAAAAAATTATCCAAGCCCGACTGACGCGAATGACTTGGTGAGATTAAGCGATTTGTCACAATATATATCCTTAAATAAAACGGCCATGTATTCCAAAGATACAGAAGTGTTGATATTATCTCCAGGTCATACAGAATTCACAGTTCGAATTAAAATAAATTTTTATAAAGAAGGGCGTATCGTTTGTATGAGAATAGAACAATGGGGGTATGGTATGAATGATTTAGGGTATAATTGGTCATTTAAAATTAACCTCGAAGACCTGGAACAATTAAATCAGTCTCGTAAGGAAGAATATTATCCACTTGGTATTGAGAATGAGTTTTGTGGGGCCACGATTCGTAAACAACAAATAAAAGAATTTAATAAGGGTAAATATAATAATGGTTTTGCCCTTGTTTATATCATGAAAACAGAAAAAACAGGATTATATATAATAAGTAAGGAAATACAAAATTATTTAACTATGGGAAGATGGGGAGGTGTTTCGTGCCATAATATTATTCTAACATATATTTCTAATACATAAATGACAGCAAGAAGGCTTCAAGAAAATTATCATTTCTGTGTCCAAGCATACCTTCAAGAAAAGGGTATTCGTTATTTTAATAAATATGTTCTACAACATAAGAATGAGGTATTTTCAATAAAAGATTGGCATTATGCTGATGTTGATAAACCGACAACTTTAGATTTAATTAGAATGTTAAATAATGAAAAAATTATAAAGTTAAGAAAAGGTAAGGCTCTTTTAGAAATTCAAAAGAAATTTTATTGGTTTCCTGTTGTAAAAAAAAATATTTTGGATACAGGAATAACAAGAAATCCTGATGAATATATGTATAATATTCTATGGGGTGTAAGCGATTCAAGGATAGTAAGGGATGAGGAAGGAGTTGAAGAAGAGAGGGAAGAGGAGGAAAAGGAGAAGAGAGAGAAGGAGGAGAGGGAGAAGAAAGAGAAGGAGGAAAAGGAGAAGAGAGAGAAGGAGGAGAGGGAGAAAAAAGAGAAGGAGGAAAAAGAGAAGAGAGAGAAGGAGGAGAGGGAGAAAAAAGAGGAGGAAAAAGAGAAGAGAGAGAAGGAGAGGGAGGAAAGAGCGAGACAAAATAAATATCAAAATATGGAAACCAGTGAGATTAAAAAAAGATTGGTGGTATTACAGAAAATAACTCAACCCACCGAGGAGGAAAACAAAGAATTGACAAGTCTATTTGCAATACTTTCGACAAGACTATTGACATCGACAAGCTATTCATTTTAATTCATGTTTTTCATTTTTTTTCTTAAATAAATGGAGGAGAGAGTGAAGGCATTTCTAAGGATTCTTTATGTTTTAAAAATTAAGATTCAAATGTGCATGTTGGAAACTAAAAAGGTTTTTGCACTCTGCAGGAATTTTTCTCATAAATAAATGAGTTATTGTCTCAAATGTAAAAAGAAAACTAATACTAAAAATATTTCATATATTAAAAGTAAAAATAACAGGGTTATACAAAAAGGTATATGTTCGGTGTGTGGTTCAAAAAAAAAGCAATTTATCTCCAAACACAAACGAGGAGCAGATATACAAAAGTTTTTATCAGGAAGTAAATTTACAACTACTGGAATACCAGGGGAATTAAATCTTCCAGGGTATTCTTTCTGTGGTCCAGGCACAAACTTGGATAAAAGATTAGATGAGGCAGACAATCCTAAATCCTGGAGTAAACCCATCAATAGAGTTGATGAAGTGTGCATGAGACACGATATTGATTATGGGAATACCACAACGTTGGAAGAAAAGCATGAAGCTGATAGAGAAATGTTGTATAATTTGTCTCTGATACAAAATCCAACCTTGAGAGAAAAAGTTGATCGGTTCATTGTGAAGAAGATGATCAGTGCTAAATTGAAACTTTGACTTGGAAATTCAAAAAACTTATAGGTTCTAATGTCATTAAGACTGATGAGCAATTAGCTGATGAATTACATAAACCAATATTCACAAAGTTTCAGAGAAGGAAAGTTTATTCCAAGGAAGTTGATTATATCTGGTCTGCTGATTTGATTGAACTCAATAATGATAAGGGGTACAAGTATGCTTTAACCGTTATTGATTTGAGGAGTAGATACGCATGGGTTGTACCATTAAAAAACAAAACAGGTAATACTCTTATGTTAGCCTTTCAACAGATATTTAATAAAAGTAAGAGGAAACCTAAAAAATTGTGTACTGATGAGGGTAGAGAGTTCTATAACAAGACATTTATGAATTTTCTAAAAAATAACTATTACATTATACAGAACCTTTAATGAAGGGAAGGCAGTTGTTGTTGAACGTTTTAATCGTACCTTAAAAGAGAGACTATATAAAAAATTCACACACTCGGTTCACAACAATGGTCATCTTTTATTCAGGATATTGTGGATAAGTATAATGACACGATTCACACGTCAACAAATATGAAACCATCAGAAACATTTACAAAATTAAAATATGAAAAAGAGATTAATGTCAGAAAACCTAAGTTCAAAGTTGGTGATATCGTAAGAATATATAGGTGGAAATCTCATTTTGAAAAGGGTTATATTAAACGATGGACGAACGAGCTTTTTAAAATTGTTGATGTAATAGATACGGTTCCTTGGACTTATAAGATATATGATTTGGAAGGGGAAGAGATTTTAGGTTCATTTTATTCACAGGAATTACAAAAGACAAAGAGGAATTTAAATTTTTTGACTCCGCCCCTTTTTGACTCCGCCCACACAAAACCCACCCACATAAACCCCACCCCACACAAGCTCCACACAAACCCCACCCCACACAAACCCCACCCCACACAAACCCCACCCCACACAAACCCCCCACAAGCTCCACACAAAAACTCCACACACACAAACCCCTCACAAGCTCCACCCATATTCATCATATTCACATAATTAGTGATTAGTTAATTAGTTCCCCACACACAACATGTTTATTTAATTAAAAAATTATCCACCCATCCACACAAGCTCCACTCATCCACCCATCCATCCATCTCTCCACCCATCCATTTATCCACACAAACCTCATCCACATTCACCCCTCCCACATAAACCCTGCCCACATAAACCCTGCCCACATAAACCCTGCCCACATAAACCCTGCCCACATAAGCCCCACCGAAGCTCCGCCCACATAAACCCTGCCCACATAAACCCTGCCCACACAAGCCCCGCCCACACAAGCCCCACCCACATAAACGTCCTCCCACAAGCCCCGCCCACACAAGCCACGCCCACACAAGCCCCGCCCACATAAACCCCACCCACACAAGCCCCACCCCCCTCATCCCCCCTGTGCGCCCCCACCTTTGACCCACCACATCCCTCATCCCACCCCCACCCTTCCCCACACACACACATGGGGAGGGGAGGGGTGGGATGAGGGGTGATGGGTGGTTGGGGGAGCGCACCTACCCCCCCCACCCCCTCCCTCCCTTTCCTTCATGTCTTAATCCTTTTTTTGAAATTCAAAATCAAGTAATTGTAAACAAAACAAATATAATTAATCAAAATTGCAAATATTAAATATTCATTTGCGAGAATGTATAATCTTTCCCAGCAATCTTCTTCAGATGTCTTGTGATTTCGAAACTCAGACACCATATTGTTTTGAAACAAAAAGTGGATAATAATTAGGTTTTATAAAGATAATTACATGGTAATATGAGTAAGCCTGTTGTTGGTTCTAAGTTCAAGCCTCGTTGACCACTGAATTAACACACCAGGAGGCCGACTCAGCCTGTCATCCTTCCAAGGCCAATAAAATGAATTCCAGTGTACTGGTAAAACCGCGTCCAAACTAATGATGCAACCAACATAAGACGACATTCCAAAGAGAGAGTGATATTAATAAAAGAATAAATAAAAAGAGGGTCACGACTGGATTGTCCGTCCGGTGGGCGACGTGCCGCGATTCGAGTTACGTGGCCGTTCGCACGCCGGCGGGCGCGAATCCGCAACAATATATGTATATATATATATATATATATATATATGTATATATATATATATATATATATATATATATATATATATATATATATATATACATACATACATACATACATACATACATACATACATACATACATACATACATACATACATACATACATATATATATATATATATATATATATATATATATATATATATATATATACATACATACATACATACATACATACATACATATATATATATATATATATATATATATATATATATATATATATATATATATATATATATATATATATATATATATATATACATACATATATATATATATATATATATATATATATATATATATATATATATATATATATATATATATATATATATATATATACATACATATATATATATATATATATATATATATATATATATATATATATATATATATATATATATTGTTACGAATTTGGAATTCAAATGCACACAACATACAGGTTCCCTGAGTCAGCTATGTCGATAAGTGCATGTTCCCTAGATAGCTCACCTTCCATTGTTTAAATGTTTTGAAATCGATTTAATAGTTAGGGAGCGAACAATGGAGACGTCCCTCCCCCTCTTCTGCGAAGAGGAAGAAGAACCCTGCCATCCCGTGACGTCAACAACTCCCTCCCACCCGTGGTTGAGCGGGGGGTGGGTCACGAGGACATGAGTCACGCCGGGTGCGGGGGAGGGTGTGGGAAGGAGAAATGGGAGATCCTTTCTTTGTTCGTGTGGGAGTCCCGTGGTAGGGCTGAGTTCGTGGGAGTCCCGTGGCAGAGTTTGTGAAGAGTCCCGTGTGCAGAGTTCGTGTGCTGAGTCCCGTGGGAGGAGTAAGCTTTTTTGCTTCGGAGAGAGCAGTCGTTCAGCAGGCCATCGGATCCTGCTTGGCTTGAGGCCTTCGGAAGCTTTTTGCTTCGGCTGGCTCAGTGAGCTTCGGCTGCTGCTTTGTTTTGGAAGGAACTTGAGCCAGTTGTTCGGCTCGAGCTGCGAGTGGAGGCTTCTTCCTCTTCTTCCTCTCTTTCCTCTTCCTTTTGGTTCGTGGAGCTTTTTGTTCTCCATTTTGTTTCCCGGCTTGGTGCGACGCATCGGCCTCTTCTTGGAGTTGGATCCTCGGGGAAGCGATGATCGACAGGAAGGATCGGCGCCTCGTCTCACTGGCACGTGTTGAGAAGCACGGGAGGATTCGCGGGAGCTCGGGAAGGATCGTGGCGATTGGATCCAGCTCGCTCTCGCTGGAGCCCGAGTCCGGACAAGTTGAAGACCACACGAGGTGGAAAGGTTCGAGTCAAGCTCTGAGTTTCAGCTCACCTGTTCTCCGAGCTGGAGCTCGTGATTCAAGGCCTCAGCCACCATTTCGTGTGTGTGTGTGTGTGTGTGTGTGTGTGTGTGTGTGTGTGTGTGTGTGTGTGTGTGTGTGTGTGTGTGTGTGTGTGTGTGTGTGTGTGTGTGTGCGCGCGCGCGTCCGTGGGCCCGTCTAATAAGTAGGAGCTGCTGTTAAATGTAAATGACTGTACATAATAAGTAGACGATTGTAGTTCTTTTGTCATGCTTTTGTTGCTCGTATAAATGCATACGTGTTTTGCCTTATTTAATTGCATACGTGTTTCATTATAATAAATGTCCTTGTGTGAATGTAAACCTGCTCGTTGCGTCCATTCCCTCATTGACTGAACATTTCGTGTGTTTTGGGTGTTAGAAAGCTGTTGGTTTGCCGTAATAGGAGGACATTTGGACCGACGGTTCTCGGCGATTACGCCGCTCAGAATCACGCACGGACAGGCTCGCCTCGGCGGTTTGTTCCGTACGAGTTCCGTCGAGGGTGGAATACCCCGGTAGTTGGATCACGTGGGTATTTAGGTAAATTGAAGTTGGCAATCGACCCTACCCCACGTGGTCTGTCCATTGGCGTATTTCGGTTCTTATACAAGGACCCGTCGTCCTCGGACTTATCCGGGCGACGATCTGGTAATTCCGGGCGATCGAGTCGATGCGGCCCCCCCACTGTTCCATTGAGGGTCGTGCTCGTGGCGACTCGCTGGCAGGAAACCACAACAATATATATATATATATATATATATATATATATATATATATATATATATATATATATATATATATATATATATATATATATATATATATATATATATCAATGGTGAAGAATCCTTAAAAAAATTCTCGTCGTAAGATCAGGATCGGGATCGTCACCAAAATCGAATCAATTTGTCATGGTCACACACCCAAGCTATCCACTAAGTTTCATTCGAATCCGTCCACAACCGTTTGAGACATCCTGCACTGTACACAAACAAATAGACAAACAGACAGAAAGGGGTGAAAACATAACCGCCTTCACCTTCAGTGGCAGAGGTCGAGACAGTCCAATTGAGATAATTTATCAAATATTGATGATCAAGTTTAACAAACTTCCACAGCTGAGCTATTTTTGTAGGAATAACGTCTTATTGCCAAAACCAAAGATACAGCACATTATCACGATAATAACCCGACATTTCAGTCCCTTAAATAATATGACACTAGCATGGAGATTGGGTCATGAGTTTCATTGTCATTCAACAACAAATCCTTGGTCAAAATGTTAATTTCCTTTTTAATCGTCGAGGGGTTGTTTTGACTTTACAACACATTGAACCAGACTTTGAATTACAATTTGAACCAGACCAGCATGTTGCCCATGCCCACACGGGTTTCTAAACGGGGTAGGGATGGAAGCTCCTATTCTGTTATATGGTTTACAATCCTCTCATTTCAAATATCTGTCACATCACAGTGACAGGCGTGTTGATTATATCCATGCCTTTTCAATAAATAACTCCATTGCTCTATCTGTCATGTCACAGTTGTGGTGGAGTCTGCGGGCCTACGGGGAAGGGCATGGTGGTGTGGGAGTGGTCGGAGTGGTCATCGTATCTGCAAGGGATATAAGGTGTGCGCGCCGCCTGAGGCGTCGTAGGAATGCAGTAGTCGAACGCGGCTTGTGCGTGTGCGTACGGAATAAAGGAGAGCCGCGGGCAGAGTACGCTCGCGCTTGTGGCAACCCAGCCCGGCTCGACTGTTCCTCCGCTCGTGTCTGCCTGCTAAGCATCTCCCATTCAGTACATTACAGTTGGCTGACGAGGATCTTCGGAGGGCGGCCAGTAACCCGGGCGGTTCCAAGCTACGGAGCCAAGGGTCTCACCAGCACGAGCATGGCAGAAGGTCGGGGCACGGCACACGGACGCGTACCCGTGTTCGGGGGAGATGAGTTCGAGTTGTTTTCTGAACAGTTAGATTGCTACTTTCGGGCGAATGATGTAGAGGATGAAGAGAAACGCAAGGCGATCTTGCTCGCCTCGCTATCAACGGAGCACTACCGACTGCTGAGTGATTTGGTGGCTCCAAATAGGCCCAGTGATGACGTGCTATCCTTTCAGGACATCGTGGCGAAAATGAAGACCCACTTGGCGCCAGAGAAGTCGTTACATCTCACGCGGTTCCAGTTCGATCATCTCGCTAAGGGTGGCGAGGAGCGCGTTGCGGACTTCGTAGCACGGGTAAAGCATTCGGCTGTGCTGTGCAAATTCACGACAGAGGAGCGTCCGGCACGGCTCAGAGATCGTTTTATTTCTGGTCTGCGAGACGCAAAGATGGTAGCAGCCATCCTGCGGTTGACCGACATCACATTCGACTCGGCGGTCGCGACTGCTTCGTCTGTCGAGCAGACACTCACGGATGTCCGGACCATTGCTGGCCAGGACGTAATGAGTAGCTCCAGCTGGGGCATGTCGGCTAATCCCGAGGTCCACGCGGTGACCGCACAAGTGCCGCAGGTCGTGCAGCCCGGAGTCCGAGCGATGGCTCAAGTGCCGCAGGTCGCACGCGCGCCTGGCGGTGCGGGACAAGGGGCACCGCAGCACGGTCGCACCGGGAGCGAAGGGGCTTTCCGGGGGTGCTGGGGGTGCGGGGGTCCGCACCTGCGACAGATGTGCCCGTATAAGAACACCGTGTGTTTGCATTGTCACAGGGTGGGACATTTGAAGCGTGTGTGTCGGATGGCGGGGGCCTCCGTTGGGGTCTTGGATGACGAGGTGCGGGAGGACCCCAGTGACCTGGAGATCGGCCTGCAACCGGGGCATGACGATGCCGGCGAGCCGGAGCAGGAGATGCAACCACGGTTGAGTCTGTTTTCCTTTGGTTCGGAGATGACGACGCCTTTCACGGTGGAGGTCGAAGTGAATGGCCAACCGACTGTGTTTTGCGTGGATACCGGGGCTGCAGTGTCGGTCATGGGTGAGCAGGCGGCTCGTGGTCTTCGCGGTATTTGCCTGGTCAAGACGGCCTTGTCGTTATACACGTACACCGGTGAAGCGATTGCACCGCTTGCGAGGGCCGACGTCTCAGTGCGCTACCGAGATCGACGCGCCCGGCTCTCGGTGTTCGTTGTACGAGGGGAGGGGCCCCCCCTTTTGGGTCGGGACTGGCTGGCGCACCTCGGACTGGATCTCCGGTTCGTACCTCCAGATGTGCCAGTGCTCTCTTCGAGGCCTTCGTCGAGTACCGAGGGCGAGGCTCTGGCGGCGGGGGCCGCGTCGATGCAGCGGGAGCGACCGTTCGTTGCTGCCTGCGGCGGTGAGGTGCGGTTCGGGAGCGGCGAGAGCCGTATCAGCTCTCGCGATGAGTTCCCGTGCTTCGCTCGCGATGAGTTCCCGCGCTTCGGCAGCATTCGTGAGGCAATGCGCGTCGGTGTTGTTCGGGCAGCGTCAACAGGTGGCGGTGAGCCCGTGGCGTTAAAGGGAGTCGCGAGTCACAACATCGAGTCGACAACCAAGAAACGGACTCGTGATGTGGGTTGTGGGTTGTTGTTCATGGCATATGTGTTTTTCCTTGCTCTAGTGATGCAGTTTAACGTTGTTGAAATAAATGCCAGCAGTTCTTGTGTGAAAGTGGATTTGGTGGAGATCAGTCAATGGGGTTGGTATTATGATCAATGTGAGGTGGGAGCAGTGGTGGCAAATAAAAAGGTTGGGTTGGCCTTCCATTGTCCCGGGCCGCAGGTAGTTGCTTTGTCATGTGCTGGGAGTTTATCAAAAGACCGCGCTGTACGGAAAAATGAGTTTGCAATGCTTCAAGTAATATTCGTAGTGATTTATAACGAGCCTATGATTGAAGTGTGGTTTAAATGGAATTGCGACCGTCTTGCTGCCGTGTGGGTCTCGGGGATCGACTCGAAGCCAAGACTGGTGCACTGGTCGGCATTACCCCCACCTCTGGTTGCGAGCGCAGCTCTCTGTGTTCGCTCAAGGCCGTTTAGACGGGCGTTGGCGTCTCAACTGATTGTGGTGCGTGAGTTGTTTTGGAGCATTAAGTGCGTGCAGCCAGCGGCGCTGTTCAGCGCCCCCGGCCAAGGTCGATCAGGGCTACCGCTGGCGCCACGGCTTCCAGACAGCGGGCTTCCGGCCTCGGAATGTTTATCTACGTCGGGTCTGCCTGGGGGGAGTGGGCCGGAGGCGTTTGATGGTGCCGGGGGAGGTTGGCTCGAAAGATCGCCACGACCTCGGCGAGGGCCATGTCAGCATGAGCCGCCTGGGGGCGTTTCCGCAGGGTAGGGCTGCTGTGTTTTTTTCGCCTTGCTGCTTCATATCGATAACACGGCCAGAGTTTGGGAGGTGCTGTGTCTTCGGAATCTGATCGGGGCGGCTCCATTAACCCACTTTCACGCATTATATGATGTGGTGTGCTGTTATACTTCGCTGGTTTCATTTTATTTCCATGATTATTATACCGAAGTCCTTCGTGTTCTTTATGCTTCTTTAATGGTGATCATTTAATAATCATAGTTTTAGGGGGGAGGAGTGTGGTGGAGTCTGCGGGCCTACGGGGAAGGGCATGGTGGTGTGGGAGTGGTCGGAGTGGTCATCGTATCTGCAAGGGATATAAGGTGTGCGCGCCGCCTGAGGCGTCGTAGGAATGCAGTAGTCGAACGCGGCTTGTGCGTGTGCGTACGGAATAAAGGAGAGCCGCGGGCAGAGTACGCCCGCGCTCGCGCTTGTGCAACCCAGCCCGGCTCGACTGTTCCTCCGCTCGTGTCTGCCTGCTAAGCATCTCCCATTCAGTACATTACAACAGTCACACTCACAGGCATGTTAATGCCATCCATGCCTTTTAATATTTTCAAAGACATTTTTCATGTAACAGACACATTTTTAACTGACATGTTATATATTTATATCTTTACATTTCTATTTATATATGTTGTGTAATTTACGTCATTCACACATTTGCTTTTAATTTCTAATGCTCTTTTGACAGCATTTCATGAAATACTCCATTGTCAGTGAAAAAAAAAAAAGACCTTTTTTCCCTTTTGAATTATCGGCAAAAATTCTAATTGTGTCTTCTGTCATCGAGTCAACAAGCTGGGAGCAACAATTCACATTTATTGTAATTTAAATGCTCTAATGGCGGCGAAGTACTCCATTTGAAACTGTTTGTTCGATCGATGTAGCTTTTTGATGCCTGGGATCCGTAATAAAAATTTGTTTGTGTCAAAGCCAGTGACCAATTGCAAATTAATCGTGGGATTATAATGTTAACCAGACTCTGTAGCGTCATGGTTCGAGTGTCCACTCTGATCAGTCTAGGAGGTCGGTGGGTTAAATTCCGTCCAAATTATACCGAAGACTTCAAAAATGGCACGTGCTGCTTCCTTGTTTGAACCTCAGTATTTAAAAGGATAGTGGATGGTGGACAGGCATCCATAGCACAGGCTTTGATGTACCAACTAGCCTCCTCCTGCCTTGATGTTCCCTTTTAGGGAACATGTATTCTATTATAATATTGTTTCCAGAATATAGTTGCATTACTGAGCTCTATACACAGAATCAAGTGGCCATAACAACAATGGCCAGCCAATAGTGGCTATCCACTTTCTTTCGACTCCTGAAAATACAAGATTAACCATTGAGCCAGGGAGCATGGTATGAATAATGCTTTAGAACAATGGGCTGCAGCTTTTGAGGGTTTATAATTGTGTACTTTTATTTTTTGGGAAAACAGACATGTATATGGGACAGGTGTATCAAAAAATGATTGCAACACTTGAGTAATGGAAAATGCCAAACTAAATGTCTCAAATCAGTGATAAAAGGTCTTGCCTTTACCCTTTACCTAAAAAATGGATCAGTTTGGATGTGCATAAGGTGGCATTGTGACAATTTTTAGATGAACTTCAAGTGGTCTGTGAAGGCAGTGGCGTTATGATGTCATAAAATGAGGGCATAAGTTCTGGTGGCAGCAACGAGCTCTGGTGCAGCAACGAGCTCTGCTCACAGCACATTCCATATATAAAGCTCAGAAACTACATATAAGTCTGATAGGATTGTGCAGAGGTAGCACACTTACCTTTGAGCTGTCTCATCTGGGTTCGATTTTTGGCCTGACTATAAATTGTCAGATTGATGCTTCACAAGTCAGACATTGCATCGCAAAGAACACCATCCATTGGATGGAAGTTAAGCATGGCGATTCGTCTGCGAGCATTACTTTGTGGAGTTAAGTTAAAGATCCCAGTGTCTTTTGCGAAGATGACACAAGTTATTGCCAGCATGTTGAGGAAATTCCAAATTCCTTCCCAAATCGGCTCCAGTTGAACAGCGAGCTTGACCAACCAGGTTGTGCATGATTTGAGCCAAACCTCCCCCTTGGCAGACCCCACCCACAACAATGAGTTTAATTTTGCCACTTAAATGAGGAGTCAAATTGAGCTGCATATGAATTTGATACTGAAAGCACATCCTTCTGAGTAATGTAGACTCTTACAGTGTGTAAAGTGTATGGTATGGGCTGGAAGCAGAAGGTTTTTCCACATGGCCCAGGCCCATCTCAGCCCCAATGGCTCGATAGCATATTTTATCATCAACAGATCTGAGCCCTCGCATGGTATATGAAGCCCCATTGCATGAGTATGATACAGCAACATCAAAAACATGGTTGGGGATGAAATATTATTGACAAACAATTTTAGTAATTCTTTCTTCCAAAGCGTATACCTTGGGGCCTCATGCCATTATATTTTCCCTTCATCAATAGGTGCCTTTCATACATAATCTTTTTGGAATTAATGTTATACTGGATAGCCATAATGATAAATATAAATAAATATTTCTCCACCCTTCTGGATAGTGTCATGTGAATTTCAACGTCTTCTCTGATTACTTGGATCTTTAACTATGTCAATGGACAAATGTTAGTTTATGATACTGTATTTCGTAACGAAAAAGCAACTCCAGCCAGGCCGAGCTTGGAAACGTGGGTTGACCTAGAGCAGCTCTGTGAACATTGCAAAGCAGCATAGGTGTCCACCGGACAACAAAACATGAGAATGGAGATTCGAACATGTAGACGGAATAGGAAAGAGCCATGCAAAAATCTTATGAAAATGACAAAGGCCATAACATTATGGTTTGCCCTTTGTTTCATGAGAATATCCAAAATGCATTGTTAAAAACAAAACATTTCTCCAACATACAATGGGTAAATGATGTGCAAAAGGATTTAAATAGTATTCACAATGAGGAATGTAAAGATGTTCAATAGAAAATGAAATCTCTTCTGAAGCAGTGCCAATAATTTTTTTTTAAACAAATCACGAAAGTAGCCTCTCATACGAAATGGAACAGATGTATGATAAAGGGCACCACTGGCAATGAAGAGGTCCTCGCTTACCAATGGAGTTCCACTAGCACTATACTACAAACCAAGCAAATCTTCATGACAAGCACCAAATTCAGTATTTATTCAAAAACAAAATTAACTTCCTTCTTGGAATCATTCATGAGGATCCAATTTGATCATGCACAGTACACTACATTGTTTTCAATGGTATGATGAATATAAAATGCCTAAGGCACACTGAGCAGCATTTACATGCATCACAGGCAGGACAATGGCATGAGGAGATGTAAATGTACTTTTGAAATGCTTGTTAACAATTCTCTTTTTTTTTTTAATTATCTCCACCACCGAAGGTGGATGGAGGTTATGTTTTCACCCCTGTCTGTCTGTCTGTCTGTCTGTTTGTTTGGCTCTGATCAGGATATCTCATAAAGTTGTGGACGGATTCGGACGACACTTGGTGGACAGGTTGGGTGTGTCACAATGACTAATCGATTAGATTTTGGTGAAGATCCGAATCCAATCTGGATACGAGAATTTTTTTTATTTTTCAAGTGATTCTTCACCATTGAGAAATGGGGCCAAAACGATATATAGCATGATATTTCAAAATGTTGTGGATAAATTATGACAAAACATGGTGGATGAGTTGGGTACGTGATCAGAACAAACTGATTCGATTTTGGTTAAGGTTCGGATTCAGATCTGGCCTATCAGTGAGATACAAAATGCAAACTGTTCAACCTGGCAGAGGTACGTGCTCCACCGGGTGCCATTGTCGTATAAGCTCTATTTTTGGGCTTTTTATATTGTCCTGAGATGAGCAATACATGCATTGGCTTTTCAGAAAATGAAGGAATGTAGCTCCATGAAACACAGATATTGTCTGGTATCACAGTGGGTCAGCTGAGTTGGTTTTCCTATCTGAACATATAACCCATGATGATAATATAATCCCAGGTTCAAACCCCTGCACATAATACATATAGTGATTTGTCTAATGGTTAGTAATGTCCTTGTTATTCCTGTAAAATATTACGACTGCCTCCTGATATCATTGTCCAGCACATGACTGAGGTACAAGCTCCAGTGCCTTGGACAACCTCAACTAAAATGTAATTGAAAATGTTTTTTTTTTTTAAAGGTCATCATTATCAGGAGGTGTAAAATAAAATCAAGCTCTAATTTAGGGGATTAATACTGCAGAACTATCAAAAATCATGTTGTGCATGTCATAAAGCTGCTTTATGTATACATGTTTTATAAATCATTTAAAATACCCTCTCTCTCTCTCTCCCTCTCTCCCCCTCTTTCTCCCTCCCTCCCCCTCGCTTTTCTATTTTCACATCGTATTACCGTACAGGATGGACAATCACGGACTGTGCGTCAGTTCCAGTTTATAGACTGGCCGGAGCAGGGCACACCTCGTACAGGAGAAGGTTTCATTGACTTTATTGGTCAGGTGCATAAGACCAAGGAACAGTTTGGCCAGGATGGGCCGATAGCAGTGCACTGCAGGTAGGTATCCTATGGTGTCACTTCAATTGTTGATGATTCACTGCTGTGAGTGCAATGACCCTTGCAGAAGTTTCATGCATTCTTTTCATTTGTTGGGTCATCACAATAATTTTGCGCACAGCACGCGCTTTCTGGTTTGAATCATTTCTGGGAGTGCAGCTGTGCTGCTGATGAAGTTCCCCCTTGTAGGTTAACACAAGAATTTGGAATTTGTTCAGTGTACCTGTGCATACTCACCTACTCTTCTTGAAAGACACCATAGCATATTTTCTATTAAACAACTAATACCAGCAGACGGGACACCCTGTTTTAAATGTCCATCCGATGGACGGCACACATCTTGATGTCTCACTCTGCATGTGAAACACCAGGATGACAGTTTATAGCTGGGTTGACATTCAAACCCAGGCTAGACAGCTCAAAAGCCAGCGCACATACATCTGGACTATCCTGCCAGCCAGCTGTTTATTTATTGGGTAAATTTAATGAAGGACCTGCATGAGGAAGTAAAATACAAAGCCAGAAAAAAATGAAGGATAGTTACGCACCTGCTTTTTGATGCAAATTTTTAATGCACGAGTTGTTTTCGTATATATTAAAAAAAAAAAGAGTTCACAGTTGGGGACATTTATAAATAGCAACCCATTTCATTCCCGCTATATCAGTCCCACCAGTCTTTAGCCTGACTTCAATTTTTGCATCAGGAGCCATAAAGAAGCACATGACATGCCATACGCAGTGTAATGGAGGTAGTGTATGTTTGCTATGGTATTGTCCTCTATTGCTCACAATTAACATTACTGAAAGCTATAAAGCATTACCATTCCCTTACTTCAGCTGGCATGATTCACAGGTAAACGTGGATGCAGTTTTCTAGACACGTACATACATAATTGAATGACATGTACTAAATGGCGTGTTCATGAAGTGTACTCAGTAATCTGCAATGCTTGAAGAAAGGATCTTGGAGTTTAAAGGTGTTTGTTTCCTCCACAACAGCACAGGTGTGGGTCGGACAGGTGTGTTTGTGGCGCTCAGCGTGGTGCTTGAGCGGATGCGATATGAGGGCATGTTCGACCTGTTTCAGACTGTAAAGATGATACGCACTCAGCGACCTGCACTCGTGCAGATAGAGGTATGCATGAATACGTTTTCAGTTGCTTTTTGTTCAATACAACCCATTGCAAACCTAAATGAAATGCTTCCTGTCTAATTTTTATGTAGCGAGGTTATCTTTTAATTTGATTAACGCATTTGTGTGGTTATCATTCACATGTTTGTCCTGTTTTATTTTTAGGTTTGTTTGTTTGTTTGTTTATTTTCCCACTAAAGCACATACATCACTTTTCGATCTTTTCTTTAAACAGCTTCGGTTGCGTAATGGTTAGAGCATCCGCACTGAGATGTCTGCAGATTCTGGGAGGTCAGTTGTTTGAACCCCGGCTAAGTCATACCAAACACTTTAAAAATGGTGCATGCTGCTTCCTTACTCGACACCCAGTATTTAAAAAGGATAGGTCACGGACAAACAACCACAGGTTGTCAATAATTGTGCAGGCTTTGATGTGCCTAATGGCCTCCTCCTGCTCTGAAGTCAGGGAACCCATTATTGGTAGTAGCAGTCAGATGTATGATTTTAGTGTACTCACCAGTGAGGAAGGTGCATCCTTGAGAGCCTCGGTGGCGTTTGTGGCGCTGTGGCCAGCGTTTCTCTCTACGCTGTCTCTGATGACTCACCAACAAGCGATGAAACCAGTCCAGCAGCTGAGGGGTGCATATAACATTTGGATTCACATATATGTGTTACTTATGGAAGTCTGCAGCTGTAGAGGAACCATGGTCAGGTTTGAAACAGCAAAGGGCTTACCTTGTTTACTTTATGCAGCTTTCTTTTGCTGGAAGAACACGGGGTTCATTTGTTTCAATCCCAGCCACCTCGGGTAATTGATTAGGTGAAAGCTAAGTGGTTATTCCCTCCAAATACAGGTGAGAAACATGAATGGGTCTTGTTACCTCTGCCACCGAAAGTGAAGGAGGTTATGTTTTCATCCCTTTCTGTCTGTGTGCAGGATATCTCAAAAAGTTGTGTACAGGTTAGGAGTGTGACAGAGACAAACTGATGAGATTTTTAAAAGTGATTCTTCACCATTGAGCGATCAGGCTAAACCGATATATAACACGATATCTCAAAAACTTGTGGACGGATTCGGATGAAACTTGGTGGACAGGTTGGGTGTGTGACAAGGAAGAATTGATTCAATTTTGGTGAAGATCCGAATCCAGATCTGGATATGCAAAATTTTTAATTTTCAAAGTGATTCTTCACCACTGAGAGAGAGGGCCAAAAATGATATCTCAAAAATGTATTGGGTCCGATATGTTCTTGTGAATCAGGCATTGCATGGCGGAGGTACGTGCTCCACCAAGTGCCCTTCGAGTTATTTATATGTTAACTGTGATTGGCAATGCATGTGGACCATGCTTGAGAGCCTCATTGGTGCGCATTTATGTCTACGCTGTTGCTGATGATTCACCAACAAGTAATGAAACCAGTCCAGTGGCTGAGGGCTTTATGTAGCATTGTGATTCTCATGGATGTCCTCATTGGGAATGTCATTTCATTTTGGTTTATTAAGAACTTAACACTGGACAAGGCAGTCTGAAGATTGATATTTGTCAAGTTTACAATAATAACACAAACTTACAAATATATGTACATATATAGAAAGAATAATAATCATATAAAATTGCATGAATATGTATATTATGAATTAGTGCTGTGATGACATTGCTGCGTCACTTCCACTTGGAATATTAATATTATGCATTACTTCCACATGTGGCTTGGAATATTATGCATTAAAGTAAATATGTAGAATGAAAATGCAAATTAGCCAGAAAGCAGAAATGGAGACATTTTAAATTACAACAAAAGGTGTCCAAGCTCGGAGTCCCCACGGCTCAAAGCTCACTCAGCCAGGGCACACGGAGCATTGGCATCAGCGACGAGATCACTTAACCATGTCCTCAAATGGCAAGCATGGCCTGCGAACTCCCAGGGTGCACAGAGCGAGCACTGCTGCGGTCCATGTGCCCAGGCGCCGCAAACGGGCTGCAAGAATGGACCTGCACACAGAGTAGCAGGACCTACTGGCCCAGAAACCAGGACCATGCGCCCCCGCACATCAACACGAGACCGAGTGCGTCCCTCTCCAGCATCCGGAGCACTTTGTTCGCCCCAACAGCGAGCGAGCTCTGAGTGCTGCTGTGTGAACTACACCTACTTGGCCAGTCTTCCCCTTGGGCCTCACTGGTGACCTTGGGTCATCGTACCGGCGTCCTCCCTCCGTGACCACACCCGAATCCACCACTCCCACCAGTCGGACTGTCCCCGACAGTGATGCCATGGTCAAGGCCACATTCAACAGATTGGTCACAGCTTTGGCGATAAATACGGAGAGACTCAGGCCACGTGGCTTGGAATGGCTCATCAAGTAAGGTGCGTGCTGAGGCACAGCCGTGTCCTTGACAGGAGGCCATGACAAAGCATCTCACATGCAGCGACGATGGAACAAACGCTGAAGTGGAAGTGACGCAGCAATGTCATCACAGTGCTTATCAGCAGCCGGCGTGCTGCAAATTATCATGGTGCTAATCAGTTGCCGATGTCTGCAGCTGTTGAGGAACCCGGGGAGAATTTGAAACAGCAAAGGGCTGACCTTGTAACTTTATGCAGATTTCTTTAATGCTGGGTTCCCACTATCACGATGCGCGGCACGATTGAAATCGTGGTAATCCTATCAGATCTTATCAGATCTTGAGGTCAGTCGTGGCAATCGTGTTAATCGTAGAAAAATTTTGAACGGTTCAAAATTTTTCTACGATCAACACGATCAATGTCAATCGGGATCATCGTATTGCATCGTAACAAAGCGCGACAGATCGCATCAAATCGTGCTTCCTAATCGTGGTGATCGGGATCGATCTTAGACAAGACAAACACCACGCTCTGTGGTGATAGTGGGAACAGCTTTCAGAGAAATTCCATGATCAGCTTCGAATGGCCAATCGTGGCGCTCGTAACGGATCGCACGACAGTGGGAACCTCGCATAAAGGGCTGACCTTGTAACTTTATGCAGATTTCTTTGGAAGATGACAATGGATAATATGTATGTATACGTATATATGTATACGTATATATGTATACGTATATATGTATATGTATATATATATATATATATATATATATATATGTATTGTTACGAACCTATAAACACCCGGCGTGCGAGTGACCGCGCTAACTAATAACGGCCGCTCGCCCACCGAACGGACAATTCAGTCGTGACTTTCTGGAACAACGCCAGAAACCAGTCACGGGTGGGTTTTTAATCCCACCACGGCCCAGTCCATATTCTACCCGCGCGCGACAGGGTCAATCGCCAAATATTGATATACCTAAGTATTCGCGCGGGTAACCTACCGAGGGTCCGTACCTCGGCGAAGGCCTGTTTGGACACAAACCGCTTAAGCGGTTCGTTCCGTTCTAGGATAACCGAGCGGGTATTATCGCCAGACCTCGCCAGACCCGATTCTATTATCGGTATTCAAAAACCAACTAGTATTCCGAAAGCAAGATAGCAGTTCAATTGGGGGAAAACGACACGACGAACGGGGTACATTTAAGTAAGCACATTTATTATACACACGTACACAGTAATGCAATTGATGGGGAGGAGGGGGGAAGGAAGAAAAGGGAGAAGACACGAGCAAGGTAAAAACACAACAACCGACTCTGGTTTACCATGTACATTCACTTAACAGGTTTTACTTACAGACTTGGCGCCACATCATGCATTCAAAGAAAGACCCCAGGAAAAAGACCCCCTCAAAGACAAGGGAGTCAGACTGGGCCCGTGGGCTTTATAAGGTGGGGCCTTGGTGACCGAAAGGGCCCCACGAGACCGTTGCAGGTTACCTGCACCCTCGTGGTACCTTGATGGAGCGAGTCGCGACGTCCCGTCCCCACGGAAGCTAGCGTAGCCGCGGTTGCGCCCAGGCCTTGCCAAGCGGCAGGTGAGCTCTCTCCGGCTCTCCCCACACGCACGCGCAGGTTCGCCCGACACAGCAGCGCTGCGCCTCCAGCCCGCGTCTCCCTCGCGACACCCGGACGCCCACCGACCGACCGCTCCAAGCTCCTGACTCGGAGACGAGCCCAGATCTTCACGCAGCTCCGGTAGAAGCAGCCCAGGTCCTTCCGCGGCGTTCAGCGGCAGCGACAACTCCAGCGACGACAGAGACAGACTCAACAATGACCGAGAGACATCCAGCAACGCCCAAGAGAGAGACAGCAACGACCGAGAGACATCCAGCAAGGACCGAGAGACATCCAGCAATGACCCAGAGACATTCAGCAACGACCGAGAGACATCCAGCAACGCCCGAGAGACATCCAGCAACGCCCGAGAGACATCCAGCAACGCCCGAGAGACATCCAGCAACGCCCGAGAGACATCCAGCAACGCCCGAGAGACATCCAGCAACGCCCGAGAGACATCCAGCAACGCCCGAGAGACATCCAGCAACGCCCGAGAGACATCTAGCAACGCCCGAGAGACATCCAGCAACGCCCGAGAGACATCCAGCAACGCCCGAGAGACATCCAGCAACGCCCGAAAGACATCCAGCAACGCCCGAGAGACATCCAGCAACGCCCGAGAGAGAGAGACTCAGCAACGACCAAGAGAGACATCCAGCAACGCCCGAGAGAGAGAGAACGAACGCTCCGTGCGTCCTTTTTATTACCCCCGCTCTGCTCTCGCCCCGCCCTCCTTCCAGAACATGCGGGAATCTTCCAGAACATGCGAGAACCTTCTCGGAGGAAGCGTTTTCCCGCCAAATCGGGGACGCTCCCTCGCCGCTGCATTTGTCTTCTTCCACAGCAGGGTGGAATTCACCCTGGAGACGCCATTCGTCCGGGGAAGGGGGGGAATGGGGGCCGCCTGCTTTCCCTCGACGAAGGCCAGGGGTGGAAACTCGGTGGTGTAGTTATGTGGGTTGTGGGAAGCGGTTGTTGAGAGCGGTGGTGGTGGTAGTGGTTGGTGTGAAGCGGTTGGTCCAAAATAACGATAGCAAAGAAAAATGGCTACCTGAAGATTCACAGCCCTGTCC
>NC_140966.1:26917655-26920155 GCF_056783735.1 Eptatretus burgeri | reverse complement strand
TGACATCACAATTAATGTTTATTTATTTATTTATTTTCGTGAATACATTTGTGAATACATTTACAGAGAGAGGGGTGAGACAGGAGGGGGGAGAGATGAGGGGGAATGAGGGGGGAGAAAGAGGGGGGAGAGGGGGGCAAGAGAGGGGGTGAGAGAGAGGGGCGTCACAATTCGAGAGAGATGGGGGCGAGAGAGGGAGGGAGGGAGGGGGCGAGAGAGGGAGGGGAGGAAGGGGGCGAGAGAGGGAGGGGAGGGAGGGGAGGAAGGGGGGGCGAGAGAGCGCGGGGAGGGAGGGGGGCGAGAGAGAGGGGCGAGAGAGGGCTGCACATATACCTACGGGCCCGCACGAGTTATATTAAATTAGGGTATGGTGAGATGTAAATCCGTACACTTTTGAACTTCCAAGGTGAAAATGGACTGCATTTTCGAACTCAGTGGGGTCGATTTACTCTAAGAAATGTTTAGACGGATGACAAATTAATTATAGATTAGAAAATATCGAAATGAGTAGGATTAGTTACTCAACTCCAGTAATGATAAATCTTGTTTTCGGTCATATTTTCGAAATGGTAGTGAATTCAATGTCGGTGCAGTCATTTCTTATAGTAAATCAACCCCATAGAGTTCAAAAATGCACTCCATTTTCACCTCGGACATCCAGAAGTACCCGTAATTGTACCTGACCATACGCTAATTTATTCAAGTCATGAGACTAAAAGTGGTCATATGGAGCAACATCTAAATCACCTCCGATCAAGCAAAAAAAATTTATGCGCTTTATTGGATCATATTAGAATAATTTTAAGCTTGTGGAGCAACATTCTATTTTTTTCGACTTTTTTGGACCACCCTAATGTCGATGTGTGTGTAATATATATATATATATATATATATATATATATATATATATACATATATATATATATATATATATATATATATATATATATATATATATGTATATATATATATGTATGTATATATATATATGTATATATATATATATATATATATATATATATATATATATATATATATATATATATATATGTATGCCAACCCTCCCAATTTCATCGGGAGGCTTCCGAAAATTCACCCAAACTCCCGCCCTTACGATCACTATCCTTATCCTCCCGAAATTTTGATATTTTTGCACTGTTCACTAATCAGAATGTACTAGTATGAGAATTGAATGAAAAGCATCGTCTGCTACGTATAGCATGTGGTAACTCCATAACGTTCGCTGCTACCAAATTGTACGTAAAAAATTGCAAATTCAAATGAGGAGCAGCGAAACATTGGGTCTGGATCTCGCTTATGCGATCATGCACTGAGATTTAGTGCATGCGGTATGTGTGCAATACAGTGCATGCGGTATGTATGCACAGTGTATATGCATGCGATACGCTCACTGCATGCAGCTGGGCCCCGTACCAGCCCGGCGGTCGCGACCACCGTGCGGTGTTTAACAGCCGCTAGAGTTCTACGAGTCGCGCTGCAGCTGTGGAACATCGACTTCGAAGTTACCGATGCTTCAAGCCCTCGATGTTGATTACGAAATGGCAGAAAAGAAGCTTACGAAGACCAAGAAATGGTCTCAGAAGTACAAGACCGAATACAGTCTCCAATACCCGTGTATTCGAAAGTCTGAAAGAGGAATTCATCATGCGTATTGTACAGTATGCAGCGTTGATATTTCAGTTGAGCACGGAGGTCGCGATGATATTCGGAAGCACGTTGGAAGCAAACGGCACACAGACATTGCAAAGGAGAGATCTTCGAGCACGAGTACCGGTACACTTCTGAATTATTTCACCAAACAAGGGACAAGCGAGGAAGAGGATGTTACCCGAGCAGAACTTCTCTTTAGTGGATTTATTGTGGAACATAACTTGCCCATATCAGTCTCAGATCATGCTGGACCTCTATTTCAAAAGATGTTTCCAGATTCAAAAGTTGCTTCAAAGTATGGATGTGCAAGAACAAAAACTTCAGCAATAATTGGTGAGTTGTCAAATGTTACTGCTTCATCTATTGCCGATATTGCTAGACTAGCTCCATTTAGCCTAGCTACAGACGGTAGCAATGACAGTGGTGAGGCCCAGCTATATCCTGTCCTGATTTCGTACTATGACAACAGTGCTGGAATTGTGAAGCAAGGTTTGCTAAGTTTGCCTGCGTGCAAACAAGATTCCACTGGAGAAAACATTTTCAAACTGCTTGATCATGAGTTCAGTGACAGGAAAATTCCGTGGGGAAATTGTGTTTCCTTTTGTGCTGATAATGCCTCTGTCATGGTGGGCAAGCACAAAGGAGTCGCTGCTTATATCCACAAACAAAATCCAGAGTGCTACATCATGGGATGCCCTTGCCATATGATGCACAATACGGCCAAGAAGGCGGCTCAGGCCTTACCCATTGAATTAGATGACTTTCTCATCGATATTTACTACTACTTGGACAAAAGTAGTAAACGCGTCAAAGGAGTGAAAGCACTGCA
>NC_140966.1:26907655-26912655 GCF_056783735.1 Eptatretus burgeri | reverse complement strand
AGGTGACTGAAATAACAGACGCGGGAGATAGAAAAAGTAGAGACACTACACGATAAAGACTGGGTGAAAGACGAACACACACACACACACACACACACACACAGCTTTAGTGGAGGACGATGAGGGGGAGCTTGGGGAATGTGTTGTGACCCAGTGCGAGCAGCAGGATAGCCTCCTTCAGGAACGAGGTGAGGGACTGTGCCCCCTTGAGGCGGATTGCGATGAGAGTCCGGTCGAGCCTTGCGAGGTAAATGGGGCGAGTGCTGTGAATGGGTGCACGCGAAGCTTGGGGGTTATGGAAACCCTGGGACCCCTTGAGGTGGTGCTAATTCCCACCGTGGTTGTTCCGGTGTGTGTGGTGTCGAAATGTGTGTTTGCAAGTGTGCCAAAATGCGTGCTTTCCAGCACGCATGGTGTGGATGAAGCACCGTGTGTGGATGGAGCACCGCGTGTGGATGGAACCCCGCGTGTGGATGAAACTGCGTGTGTGAGTAGTATGGTGTGTGTAAGTGAAAGGCGATGTGTGAGAGAGACAGCGTGTGAGGTCGCTGTACGTGAGGGAGATGACAGTCGGTATGCGGGAGAACGCAACCGCATCCCCGTGTCCGAGTGCCATGGTGGAGTGTGTGAGCGTCGTGGCACGCAGGAGTGTGTGCGTTGAACGGCGATGACGACGGGACCAGATGAAGGACAAGGGCCGAGTAGCGGCTGTAGCCGAATTGAGAACCGTGCCGGGTTTGCACAGCAGCGAGCGCGGGGTCCGTGCTGTGCTAAGCACAAGGCCGCCACGTGCGCGGCTGCGCAGGTGAAACCCGGTCCCGAAACGCCAGCGGTGGATGTCAGCCGATCCCCGGACGGACAGAAGCTAGGCTGGATTCGGAATTTGGACCGGATGGGTTCTCCATGCGAGCGTGTTTGTAAAGCTCCGACGAGCAGAGCACATGTGCTCGCGTGTGGAACCCCTCGAAACGCGGGGCTTGTTTTGAGATGCGCAGAGTGACGTCATGGCTGCACATGTGTTTGGAATCCGGCAGAAGGGAATTCCTGCCGTATGGTACCGTCCAAGAGGGAAGAGGTGCGCGGGGCGCAAGCAGCTGCCATGACGTCACGGAAAAAGAGCGCGGCTCTGAACTGCCGCGCTGGTGGTGCGCATTATGAAAAAAAAAAGAGTTGAGAAAAGCAAGCCTCGCATCGGGTGAACAGGATTCCCAGGCAAGGGGTGGAAGACCCTCTTGTTTGGGGGCACAGGAAGTACTAGTTAGGTGGATGGGTTAGCGATAGTTAGACCGGCTTCGTGGGGCAGGGACAAGTCCTCATGGAGCCCGTGGAATGGATTAGTTAGAGGGATTTCAGTTTAGATTTAGGAAATGGAATTTTTGGGGGATTTTCGGAGACACGGACAGACCTGGAAATGTGTAGTGGAGACGTAGCTTAGCTACGTAGAGTAAATGGAACGTGCATGAGTTTTAAGGGATGATGAGGGAGCACTTATGTCAGGTCAGGTTAGATCTGTGACCTGCTGCAGGTACCATGTAAACCTATACGAACCTGTTCCATGGCCGGGTTGTCAGCAACGAAACCGTCTCCCCCACCAGGTTTTCTGGTGAGGAGGGTGTTTGGATATGGACACCCAGCAGGATTAAAAACAAAACCTGTCAAAGGGCGGAGGAGCTCCTTGTGAGCCAACGGCCATCCATATCTAGCGCCCAACTGTGTCTACAGACGTCCTCCTGCAGTTGGGTTACTTTTTTATTCGGAGGTTGGTGGCAAGATTTGCACTCCGGCCACCGTAAAATCCTTCATTCCGCAAAACACAAAAACGCAAAAAAATCTGAAATCCCACTCTGTGGGAGTACCTCCTGTGCAGCTTCCCTTCGCAGGGCAGCTCACCGGATGACGGGATTGGGGAAAAGCCTTAGGGACCCCCAATCTTTGATGATAGGAGGGAAACCACGGGGTAACATCCCTGGGTCAGATTGTGGGAGAGTGTGTCGGAGTGCTGCTGAGGTGTCGTCCACCAGACGGCGGTCTCCTTGGATTAACCTGAGGCGGTCCCTTCGGGTGGGTGCCTGGAATGTCCTCTCCCGAAGAGAGGATGATCACCTGTCTCTGTTATCATCTGAGCTCAAGCGTTTGGAGATCGGGATTGCAGCTCTCTCTGAGGTTCGGAGACCGGATTGCGGCGAGATAATGGTGGGTGGTTACACCTACTATTGGTCTGGTTGCTCTGATGGTTACCATACCCAAGGAGTTGCTGTTGCTGTGTCCAATAAGCTGACCCCAATGATAATTGAGGTAACACCGGTCAACGAGCGTATTATGAGATTAAGGATTCGTCACTCCTCAGGTGTCATTTCCCTGCTCTCTGTTTATGCTCCGACTGAGGCGAGTGATCTCACCGTGAAGGATGCATTCTATGCCACACTCGAGTCTGTGGTTGATCAGTGCCCCAGACGAGATACACTTCTAGTGTTGGGGGATTTCAATGCATCGACTGGAACTGATAGGGATGGTTATGAGGTGTGTGTTGGTCCCCATGGGTCAGGAACTATGAACCAGAATAGCACTAAGTTCCTTGACTTTGCAAGAAGTCATGGACTTCTTAGGGTGGCTGGTTCATGGTTTCAGCGCCCACAAGCTCATCGCTGGACTTGGTATTCCAACGCTGGCGGTGCGGCAAAGGAGATTTACCATGTCCTCATTGACGGTCGCTGGAGGATGATCCAGAACTGCAGGGTCTACCGGAGTGCTCAGTTCCTCGATAGTGACCACAGGCTTGTTGTAGCAACTCTAAAGCTGCACCTAAAATCCTGGAGAATGGTACCATCCCAGCCGAGGCTGGATGTTGGCAAACTCAGGGATGACAGAGTAGCTGAGGAGTTTGCGAACAGGCTGAGTGGACACTTTGGGGGTCTGGGTGCTTTGGGGGGTCCTGAAGAGTTGTGGAGTGCCTTCAAGACCACCGTCCTTGATGTTGCCGGTGGATGTCTTGGAACTCACCGCAGGGCAAAGAATAATTTTGTCTCTCAAGGGACACTGAATACCATTGACCAGTCGCAGGGCCAGGCTGAATGGCAGAGCTGAGCTGTTCAGGGAGCTGAGGCGTAAAACTGTACGTGCACTGAGGGTGGACAAGGAGGCCTATGTGCGAGAATGTCTGTGAGGGGGTAGAGCATCACCTCTGGACAGGTGATTCACGTCCCGCTTACAGGGGAATTCGCGCATTGCATTCATCCAAGCCCATCCCTCGGAGCACTGCAGTTAGAGCAGAGAGTGGTAGGCTCTTGACAGAGGAGTCTGAAGTGAAGGCCCGCTGGGCCGGTTACTTTGAACGGTTGTGCCAGGCTGATCCCCTAGCTGTCGAGTTGGATGTCAAGGGTGTTACAATCCCTGTTGCTGACCCTCGAATCAACTGTGGTCCACCTTCGCTTGTGGAAACACGGGCTGCGGTGAACCAGTTGAAATGGGGCAAAGCTCCAGGGATCTGTTGCATCCATGCTGAACTTCTCAAGGCTGGTGGAAATGCTGCACTCGTGTCGTTGCATGCAGTTTTGTGCTCTGCCTGGAACACAGGCATCATCCCAACTGATTGGAAGAGGGGCCTTGTTGTTCCTCTCTGGAAAGGGAAGGGTGATCGCCAAGACTGCAACAACTACCGAGGGGTGACGCTGCTCTAAGTGCCGGGCAAGGTCTTTGCGCGGATAATTCTTGATAGGGTTCGCCACCATCTGCTTGAGCACCAGCGACCAGAGCATTCAGGCTTTACACCAAAGAGGTCAACGATTGACTGTATCCTTGCTCTTTGTGTCCTCACCGAACGCAGTCGAGAGTTTCGGCAGGGGCTGCTTGCAGCCTATGTTGATCTCTGTAAAGCATTCGATTCAGTGAATAGGGATGTCCTCTGGAGGATTCTTGGTCTTCGTGGGGTGCCACCAAAACTGATCGATCTGATGTCTGAACTCTACTCTGGTACTGAGAGTGCTGTGAAGTGTGGTGGGACCATCTCTGACTTATTTCCAGTTGTTACTGGAGTTCGTCAGGGGTGTGTACTGGCCCCCACACTTTTCAGCACTTGTATGGACTGGATTTTAGGGAGGATGTCGGAGAGATCAAGCTGCGGTGCATCGTTTGGGAATGTCAAGGTCTCGGACCTTGATTTTGCAGATGATGCAGTCATCTTTGCGGAGACTTTAGATATCCTTTTGGGGGCCTTCGAGGTGCTGAATGAGGAGTCGGAGCCGCTGGGATTACGGGTTTCTAGGGTCAAAAGTAAGATCCAGGCTTTCGGTGACATCTTGGATGCTGCTGTCCTGTCTGTGCTTGTTTGTGGTGAGGATGTTGAGGTCGTGGAGAGATTCACTTACCTTGGCAGTGATATTCATGTCTCTGCTGGCTGTGAGTCAGAGGTCAATAGACGTCTGCGTCGGGCCTGGGGAGTCATGGATTCACTGGATAATGGGGTGTGGCGCTGCCGGTACCTGTGCGGGAGGACGAAAGTCCGAGTCTTCAGGTCCTTGGTACTTCCAGTCTTGCTCTCTGGATGCGAGACTTGGACTCTGACCAAGGATCTGAGATGGAGACTTAATTTCTTTGGTACCAGGTCTCTTCGGAGAATCCTTGGCTATCGCTTGTCGGATTTTGTGTCCAACGAGCGGTTGCTGAGAGAGACTCGGATGAGATTTGTTACCTGCATAGTCCGTGAGCATCAGTTGCGGCTGTATGGACATGTGGCTCGTTTTCCTGACGCTGATCCTGCTCACCAGATTCTCTCAGCGAGGGAGTCTCATGAGTGGAGGAGGCCAGTGGGCCGACCACGTCCCTCATGGTTGCAGCAGGTTGAGCATCATCTCAAGGAGATGGGGATGGGCCTGGCATCTGCCTGGGGGATGGCCAGACGGAGGCCCCTGGAGTACCGGCGGAAAGTGGATGCAGTGACGCGCTGTTCTGGCACATGCTCCCATACCTGACCTGACCTGAGGGAGCACGAATTACTCAGGGGA